>NW_026131676.1:0-73757 GCF_903995435.1 Acomys russatus
AATCAGCCAAAACATCACAAGGAGCTACAACAAGACTGGGTGCATCACTCATATGAATGGTGGGTGAGACAACCTAGTAGGAGGAAAAGTGTCTCAAGAACAGTTGAAAGACTCAAAATCATCACCACCACACCACCACTCTTAGTAGTCCCACAAAAAACAAACTAACAACCCTAATATTTATGCAAAGGACCTAATGCAGATAAATGTAGAATGCATGGTTGCTGTTTCTATCTCAGTAAGTCCCTATGATCTCTGCTTATTTGGTTCTGGGAATCAGGTTCTCCTGGTGTTCTTAACCCCTCTGGCTCCCATAATTCTTCCTCCCTCTCTTCAAATGCTTTGTAAAGCCCCAAGGGGAGAGACTCAACCATGATCTCCAATTTGGGCTCTCTCATCCTGTTTCGCTATTGGCCTCTCTGCATCTGCTCCCATCAGCTGTCAGCAGAGATCTCTCTGATGAGAATTGAGGTAGACACTGATCTATGAGTGTAGCAAAATATCATTAGGAACCATTTTATTGATTTTTTTCTATCCGGTGTCTCTGGCATATCCAGGCTCTGGTTGCTGGTCATCCTTAGGCATGGGATCCTTCTCTGGTGTGGGCCCCATAATGACCAGTCATTGGTTGGCCTCTCCCACAAGTTAAGCCTCTCGTTGACTCAGCATATTTATCAGATATGATAAATTATAGATGGAAAGTTTTGTGGCATTGGTGTCCATGACCTAACCCTGGAATGTTTGCCTCATTATTAGCTCCATATGGTTCAGGCTCCATAGCATCTTTTACTAGGAGTCTTAGCTAAGATCACCCTTTTACAATCCTGTATGTCTCTATTGTACTGTTTCCACATTGCTCCCCAAGCGTCTACCAATTCAAGCCATCTCTCCCCCATCCCTCTCATACCCCTATGTGATCAAGCCTATTTCCAAAATTACACTCCAATTGTCCATCTACAAAATTGATCTATTTCCACTTCTAAGGGAGATGCATGAAACCACCCAAGAGCCCTCCTTGTTAATTAACTTTTCTGGGTCTACAGATTTTAGCATGATTATTATTTACTTACTAACTACTATCCACTTGTACATGCGTACATACCATATTTGTCTTTTTGGGTTTAAGTTGCCTCTCTAGAGATGATTTTTTCTAGTTCATTCCATTTGCCTAGAATTTTCATAATGTCATTTTTAACGTGTCACTATATGAATGTATTCCATTTTATTTATCCATTCTTAAGTTGAGGTGCATCTAGTTTTTTTCCAGTTTCTGGCTGTTATGAATGAAGCCACTATGAACCTAGTTGAGCAAGTGCCCTTGGGGTACAATGTAGCATCCTTTGGGCATATTTCAAAGAGTGGTATATGGAACGTGAGGTAATTCAATTCTCTGTTTTCTAGGTAATTGGCATACTTACTTCCATAGTGGCTGTACAAGATTGAATTCCCATCAACAATGGAGGAATATTCCCCTTGCTCTACATGAGCATGAGAAAGTCACTTTTTTGACATGATCATTCTGATGAGGAGAAGATGGAATCACAGTGACAGTTTGCTTTGCATTTCCCTGATGGCTAAGGATGCTGAGCCTTAAAATGTTTCTTAGGGATTTGACTTTCCTCTTTTGAGAATTATCTGTTCAGCCCTGTCCACTTCTTTTAGATAGATTATTTGGTGTCTAATTTCTTGAGTCCCTTATATATTTTGGGTATTAGCCCTCTGTCAGATCAGCCTGGTGAAAATATTTTCAATTCTGTAAGTCTGCTGTTTTATCTTATTAACGGTGTCCTTTCCTGGATGGAAGCTTTTCAAGTATATGAGGTCCCATTTATTAATTGTTAAGCTTGGTGCTGGTGCTATCTATCAGTTTTCTGTTCATACAATCATCTCCTGCTGTGGGAGTACCTTTTATTCTTGCTGCATTAGTCAACACATTAAATTATTAAGTCAGTAGATTTCTTTAGGCAAATAGTCCTGAAAGGACAGACACAAAGATTATGGTTTATTCTCCCAGCACTATGCTGAGCAGAATATGAGCTATGCTAATCCTAATATCCTTAAAACCCACATGTAAACCAATACCTTGCCAGTCTGATCACTCCACAGAGTCGATTCTGTCCTGTTCTTCAGGATGTATCAAATAGGTTCACTGAAAGAGGGAGTGCAAGTGAAAGAAAAGGAACAGAAACACAGCAAATATGGAGCCAGGTCAAGCAGTCCTGATCAAGGCTCAATTTTATTCCACACAAGGCATAGTTTGTATAGCAAAGACACAAAAGCACCTGGATAGACTCATTTCCTCCCTAGGCCCTCTAGCCAGGCTGAAGAGAATGCAATCTCTGAGAATTGCTCCCTGTCTGAGCTACTTTGTTTCTTTTCCAACAGAAATATTAGCAACTCAAAGATACAATATGCAGCATAGAGGATGCTCTGAGCAGGGGTCGATAACTGAAAGATTGCAGCATGTAGCATAGCAATTCCAGTATAAGTGCAGGATCTACTCAGCTTAGCCACAGGCTGAAGACAGTTTACAGTCCCAGACATGATTCTCATCCCTCAGTCTCTTTTTTCAGCCACCTGCTCCAGCATCCTCTTCATGCTTTTTTCCCCAAAACTTATGCCTTCAACATCCTGTCCATCTGCTCAGCTGATTGGCAAAACAGCTCTTTATTGGGAACTGCTACACTGACTCAAGGCATTACCCCACACTTCCCCTTTTTAGTTTAATACAAGGCCACCCTTTCACTTTCCTCAACATAATAAAGGCTATGTACAGTAAGCCAATAGCCAAAATCAAAGTAAATGGTGAGATACTCAAGGAAATTCCTCTAAATTCCGGAACAAGGCAAGGCTGCCCACTCTCTCCATATCTCTTCAATATAGTACTCGAAGTTCTAGCCAGAGCAATAAGAAAACAAAAGGAGATCAAGGGTATCAATGGTAAAGAAGGAAGTCAAATTATCCCTATTTGCAGATGATATAATAGTGTACACAAGTGACCCTCAAAACTCCACCAGAAAACTCCTACAGCTGATAAATACCTTCAGCAAATTAGCTGGATACAAAATTAACTCAAAAAAGTCTGTAGCCTTCCTATACACAAATGACAAGCTTGCAGAGGAAGAAATTAGGAAAACCACACCCTTCACATTAGCCACAAGCAATATAAAATATCTACGAGTAACTCTAACTAAGTAGGTGAAGGACTTGTTTGAAAAAAAATTCAAAATTCAAAACAAAGAGATTGAAGATGACCTGAGAAGATGGAATGATCTTCCTTGCTCATGGATTAGGAGAATTAACATAGTAAAAATGGCCATTCTACCAAAAACAATCTATAGATTCAATGCAATCCCTATCAAAATACCTACACAATTTTTTAAAGACATTGAAAGTTCAATTCTGAACTTCATATGGAAAAACAAAAAACCAAGAATAGCTAAAACAATCCTGTACAGTAAAAGGTGCTCCGGAGGAATCTCCAAACCTCATCTCAAACTGTACTGTAAAGCAATAGTAATTAAAACAGCATGGTACTGTCACAGCAACAGGCTGGTTGATCAGTGGAATCGAATAAAAGACCCAGATATGAATCCACACACATATGGTCACTTGATTTTTGACAAAGAAACAAAATCTATTCAATGGAAAAAGGATAGCATCTTCAAAAAAATGGTGCTGGTCTAACTTGAGGTCTATGTGTAAAAAAAAAGTGCAACTGGAGCCACATTTGTCACCTTGCACAAAACTCAAATCCAAGTGGATTAAAGACCTCAACATAAAACCAGAGACACTAAGTCACTTAGAAGAAAAAGTGGGGAAGAGCCTGGAACATATTGGCACAGGAGACAACTTCCTGAACAGAACACCAACGGCCCAGGCCTTCAACCATTAATATATGGGTCCTCATGAGGCTGAGAAGCTTCTGTAAGGCAGGAGACACTGTCTTGAGAACAAAGCGACAGCCTACAGACTGGGAAAAGATCTTCACCAACCCTACATCTGATAAAGGTCTAATATCCAAAATATATAAAGAACTCAAGAAATTAAGCACCACCAAACCAAATAACCCAATTGAGAAATGGGGCTTGGAACTAAACAGAGAATTCTCAACAGAGGAATATCAAATGGCTGAGAAACACTTAAAGAAATGCTCAACCTCCTTAGTCATCAGGGAAATGCAAATCAAAACAACTCTGAGATTCCATCTTACACCCATCAGAATGGCTAAGATCAAAAATTCAAGCGACACCACATGCTGGCAAGGATGTGGGGAGAGAGAAACACTCCTTCATTGCTGATGGGAATGCAAACTAATACAGCCACTTTGGAAATCTATCTGGTGCTATCTCAGAAAAATGGGAATAGGGCTTCCTCAAGATCCAACTATTCCACTCCTTGGAATAAACCCAGAAGATGCTCCAGCACACAACAAGAAAATTTGCTCAACCATGTTCATAGCAGCCTTATTCATAAGAGCCAGAACATGGAAGCAGCCTAAGTGTCCATCAGTAGAATCATGGATAAAGAGACTGTGGTACATATATACTATGGAATACTACTCAGCTATTAAAAATAAGGAATTCCTGAAATTTGTGGATAAATGGATTGAGCTAGAAATGATCATAATGAGTGAGTTAACCCAGAACCAGAAAGAATCAAATGGTATATACTCACTTATATCTGCATAGTAGCCCAAGGCGCATGTCCCACGAAAGCCTTCACTTACCAGGAAACTGGGACAGAGGGGAGGACATCCTATTGGTACTCTAAATGAGAGAAGCATGGGAGAATAGCAAAGCAGAAGGTTCCAGAGGGTCCTAGAAACCTACATGTAGCACATTATGATAGGCAGATTTGGGCCCAGGAGTCCCGCTCAAACTAAGGCACCAGCCAAGGCCAATACAGGCGGGAAACTTTAAACCCCTACCCAGATCTAGCCAATGGTCAGAACATTCTCCACAGTTGAGTGGAGAGTGAGATATGATATTCTCACATACTCTCATGCCTCACATTTGACCATGTGCCCTGTAGGGGGAGACCTGGTGGCACTCAGAGGAAGGACAGCAGGTTTCCAGAAGAGCCTTGATACCCTATGAGCATATACAGGGGGAGGTAATCCCCCTCAGGAACAGTCATAGTGGATGGAAATAATGGGAAAATGGGAGGGAGGGAAGAATGGGAGGATACAAGGGATGGGATAAACATTGAGATGTAACAAGAATAAATTAATTTTAAAAAATAAATAAATAAAAATAAAAGGCCACCCTTTAACTATACATTATATTATTACACATATATGCAATAAACTACATACAACAAGAACCACAAAACAATCAGCAATTAGATAAATGTTACATCCATAGCATTTTGCTTATTTGCTTTTGGCAACTCTGAAGAAAACATCATTCCTATCTTGATGAGACTGAAATTCTGAATGTAAATCAATCTCTATTAAAGTTTATATCTATCAACCTAAAATATTTATATAGATCTAAAAGTATCTTAACTCCTGAACAACTAAGCTTAATTTTAAAACTAACTATCTCGTCCTCAACTCCATCAGAGACTTGAGAAAGAATACATTTAATTACCCGAGTAAACAGGAAGTTCAGGTTAACAGCTTCCATAATGAAAAAATTAAAGAGACAGTTTGATGCTTGGACAAACACCCAAACTCTCCCTAACGTTGGAGCATCACCTTCATCCTTCTGGCCCAATATATTTGACAGACATATTTGTGATGCAGGAACTATCCCAGGCTTGCTTACTCTATCTTGGCAAAGTTTGGCTTTTGGCTCTGCATGCATCCAACTTTTCAATTTTATGTAGAATTCTGGCTGTGGTAGCCACAAGGACATTTTGTCCAGTGGTTGTTTTGACACATTTGAAGCCATCTCCTTAAGGAGGTTCTTTGATGCTCATCATCATCTTTCAGGTAGGCTGGGTGTTGCCAGGGGTTAACCTGTCTTATATTCAAAGAATCTTTGAAATAATAAAAACAACTTTAAATGCCATATTCTGTTGGTCTCTGAGGATTTTAAATACCTTATCTATCTGTAGAATTATATCTGTCTGTTAAACCTAGGATGTAGATTTCTGCACTTGACATGGCCATGAGCTGATCAACTAACAATTGACTGCTATCACTTAATTATTTTAATTTTTCTAAACAGCCTGCAATAGCACTATCAGTGTATTGGAAGTAAACCATGTATTAATTGAGTTACATGGGTACAAAACCTCATATTAGAGTAGAAATATAATATGTGAAGAATATTAATTTTAATTCTATTTCAATGTATCAAAATTAAGTTTATTTTGTGTCAATATACAAAGTTCTATATCAATAAATTGAAATAACTGTTCTTATGAGTAACATTTAAGGCCATAACTTGAGGAGTAAATTCAATAATCTACTTTTTGTCCTATGATCCCTATATATTTCTATATTTCCCTTTCTTTCTTTTCAGCCCCTATCTCCATAGCTAAGAAAGAAAGATAAAGGAAAAAAGAGAAATCTCTAAGTCCAGCCTTGTTTTCTCTCTGAATAAGATCAATAATAAATAATCACCAAATCCCAATGACAATAATATCTATAGCCAAAGAAAGCAACGAAAAATCGACCCATACCCACCCTTTAAGGGAAATAGGGCATCTTTCTCTTTAATAGTCTTCTGGATGATTTGGGACCAACAGTACAACCAATACAAGGCTAATATACACATCGTATATACTCACTTGTTAGCGGACATTAGCCCAACATGGATGTCCTCTAGGAGTCTGCACTCAGAAATAAAGATAAGTCCGCATTGCCAAAAATAACAACTATAGGACTTATTGAGCATGGAAAAGTTGAGCTAAAACCTTTACACCTATGGACTAGTATTCATGGCACTGGAAGGTACTTGGCATACTATGAAAGGAGAAAGGTAAGTACGAGCCCAGCTACATGTTCTCTAATCAGCATTAGTTCCCTGCCTACAAGATGCCAGTGAGAAGACTAGAGAGATTAAAAGACAAAGTATGTTACATATTTTAAAATGAAAAATGTTATAGAATTGTGGTTTGTACACTGTATAATTTTTATTGTCACCTTACCAAAAAGCATGTTCAATCATAACTCAATTTTATATATCATTTTAAAGAAAATCAAAAGGAGTCAGACTTAGAGAGAAAGGAGACTGAAAAACTGAATGCTAAAATGAAGGTTGTAAAAACAGAGATCAGAATATTCCTTAAACCACAATTAAATTTCTTCAGAGAAACCAGGCTTGACAGTCCCCACCTTTAATTCCAGCACTCTGGAGAGAGAAGCAGGTGGATTGTTCTGAGTTCAAATCCAGTTTCGCCTACAAAGAGAGTCTAGGACAGCCTGGGCTGTTAAGCAGAGGCCCCCTGTCTCATTAAAATAAGGAGCTTCAGGGAAATCCAATATAAGGCCTACAGTGCCACATTGTGACAAAATTAAAGAATGCTATCCCATTGAACCACTAGAGGCTTCAGTGATAAAACATGATAATCAGAATACGTGTTATATTTTCAAAATCAATTAATAGATGAAAGTGAATATGATGAATTTTAAATACAGGCTCTCAAGTCTAATACATGTGGTAGGCATTGAACCCCTGCTCAGATCTAGCCAATGGACAGGACATCCTCAGTTGTATGGGGAGAGAGGACTGACACTGACATGCACACTGATGCCCCATATTTGACCACTTCCCCTTTGTGTGGAGGACTGGTGGCACTCAGAAAAGGGATAAGCAGGCTACCAAAATGAGACTTGATGGTCTGTGACTGTATGGTGTGGGAGGAGGTCCCCTTCAGTCACAGACCTAGGGGAGGGAATAGAGTACAAGTGGAAGGGAAGGAAAATGAAAGGATACAAGTGATGGGAAACAATTGAGATTTAATCTGAATAAATTAGTTAAATATAATTTAAAAATTTAAAGGTTGTATTAATGTCACCTTAAAGCAATTGCGTACCATAGCTTAAGTGTTCCATTTTGCAAGGTATCAAAAAACAAAACATGGGTACCATACCAAACAGTCTTATATACAATTTCAGGGGACATTTGTCTTGAGTTCTGAAAAGGATGATTCTGAGATTGTACATTAATTAGAGGTGATTGCTTACTTGCAAATGCATTTACAAATTGAACCTGATGATGCCTCAACATATGTATCCTATAGAATACAACAATTATTTAGACACTGTAACATAGAAAATGTTACAAATAGATCTTACAGTCCTATAGGAAAAGCAGTTATAGAAAAATCTAATAGGAAATTTAAATGAAATGGTCACAGAAGAGAAGGGATAAATGGGATCTTCTAGAAACCCCTTTTAAAAGGTTTGCTCTCTTTTAAAATTATGACAAGTGTGGACAAATGTTGACACATGATATGAAATATTGAGTAATCTTATATTCAATGTTGTTACATATAACAGCCAGTTAGTACATTCATGAAATAGTACCTGAAATGGTTGTAATAGTGAAAGTTATTAGCCAAAATTATTCAATTTATATTACCCTTCCTCCAGATGATATTACTCAAATGATTATTTATTTAGTGTTGACTCAATACAAATAGCAAACAGGTAGGTATTTTTTCACTTCTTTTCCTGTCACATAATGTAATGAAATGAAAGTTCTTAGAGGACATTTGTGGTGCTTTTAATAACTCAGCATTTAAGTCCCTTGCCACTTGGATGATGGTCTTTTATCCTCATGATCCAACCCCTAGATTATGTCCTTGAGAAGGTAACCAACGTCTAGAAGATGTATACTGATATCCATGAACTGAAACATAAAACATGTTGCAAAGTAATTAAAGAACATATAGTGAAATCTCTACCCAGCACCCAGGTACCAGCCCTCAATAATTTTACTGGCAGATCATGGGACTGGAATCTGTTTTCAAGTGTCTGTGATTACTGCAAGCATATTATAAAACAGCCTTATACAAGAAATGAAATTAAAATATTTATTTAAAAAAGAAATCTAATCCTTATAACCTGGGTCCAGGGATATTTATAAAACAGACAAACAAATAAAGATTAAACAAGCAAACAAACAAAAAGGTGTTTGGTAGTTCTTAGTGAAATGCTGCTGTTTAAGGTCCATGTTTTTCCTTAAATAGAAATATGACAACTGCAGAGAGTTTTGATTATCATAGTCATCTAAAATTCAAACATGCTAAAGAGACTCTTTTAACAATAGTTTATTCTCTTGTCAATCGTTCAACTGTGTCTCTTATGGTAGATTTAACATTGAGGGTTCGTATGTGGTATGCATAAAGAGAGTCTCAGTCATCTCTTCCAAAATATCTCTTTGGGTAGGTACTTAGACTGGCAACTTAACCGTACATCAAAAAGCAGCATCCTTATGCAGAGTCATTAAAATGTTCTTCCTCTAATTTTAAATATTATGCACTATCTGTTATTAATGTGTGTGTGTGTGTGTGTGTGTGTGTGTGTGTTTTGTTTTGTGCACAAGTGAATTCAGGTAACCATGTAGCCCAGAATAGGACATCTTCTGCTTTGGAGCTATTGTTACACAGGGTTGTTAATATCATTTTTTCAGGGCTGAGTAGTGAATCAGGTCTTAATCAAGAAGAGGACATGATATCACATTAACTCCTGAGATGTCAATCCATCTTCTTCAGTATTCTTTCTGTTTATCAAGCTATCACTCTCTCTTCTAACGTCAAATCTTATAACACCTTGTATAATATCAGGATTCCCTTTGCTTGCCCCAGCAAGTAGGAACATGGTTATACCATCGTATGAAAACAGGAGTATGCTCTCCCACAAACATCTGCAAATTTTTAATCACCATTCAACAGGCTTCAAACTCATTCACTCACATATTAAAAGAACTTTCGTTTTATTTTGAACGTTTTTTTTATCTTAGAGAAGAAAAAACATTTACATTTTTCACCACACTATGTCTGAATAATGATAAAATGTGAAATAAGTGGACGAGAGCAAGATTACTGGGATGATGTAGACAACTGTTGTAGCCATGACTGCTATAACACCATTAGAGGAAACAGTAAGAATCATTCTAAAATCAGATAAAACTTGTACTATCACTCAATACTTGTTGGTCATGCACAAACTTTATAGTTGTTGGTTAGAATTAATTTACTAGTCAGAATACCTGGCCCAACACAAGACCCAACCCAAGGAAGACAGCCAACCACCAACACCATTAATGATACTCTGCTCTGTTGCATACAGGAGCCTAGATGAGTTACCATATGAAAGGCTTTACCCAGCAGTGATTCAAACAAATGCTGAGATGCACAGTCAAACATGGAGTGATACATAACTATTCTGTATAACATTGAAGTGGAAGAGAAAAGGGCCTTCAGGTAATAGGAGCTCCAATAAAAGATCAACAAAAACAGCTCACCAGGGCACAGAGGGGCTTAGTGAGACTGAAGCAACAACCATGGACTATGTATGAACTAGACCTAGGTCTCCTACACAGATGTAGATGATGGTAAACACATGTTTCATGTAGGTCCTCTAGTTAGAGCCATGGAAACTGTCCCTGATATGGGCTCTGTTGCCAACCTTTTGATAAATTCCTCATCGTGGAACTATTTTCCTATGCCATAGATGAAAAGGGCATGCTCAGGCCTGATGCAACTTGGTGAGCTTGGTGAATGAGAAGGGAATCTTCACTTATGTGAGGAATAGCGGAGAGGTGATGGGAGAGAGGGAGGAGGGTAGGACTGGAAGGAGAGAAGATATTGGGTCTACAACAAAGATGTAAAGTGATTAAATAAATTAATTTCAAAAATGGATATGTGAGATATGCCTTTAGGAATATTATTTCTCCCTGATCTTTGGAATAGGAATTCTGTGTGGCCTGAATACAATTGTGTAACACTTGGGAGCAAAGATGCACCCCAGCATCCCTGCACTGGAAGACAAGATGGAAAAATCTCCACAGTACCATGACCTTGCCCTTGGTGCTATGGTAGACAGGGAGGAAAGTAAACCAAACAGTGCAAAACGCCAGCATGCTGAATGTCAAGAACTTGGCTTCATTGAATGTGTCAGGCAGGTTCCTAGCCATGAAAGCTATGGTGAAGCTTCCTAGAGCCAGGAAGCCTAAGTATCCTAGGACACAGTAAAATGCTATAACTGAACCCTTGTGACAGACAATGATAATGTGGCCATGCTCAGAGTCTGCATCAATATCAACAAAAGGAGGAGAAGCTCCTAGCCAAACTGAACAGAGAAAAATTTGGATGAGTGTACAGAGGGGAATGATGTAGTCAAGTGTTCCTGAAACCAGAATGTACCTCATCCGTCTCGCAGGAGCTGTGACTTTGAAAGCCAGAAGCACTGTGATTGTTTTTGCCAACACAGTGGAAATACGCACAGTGAATACAATTCCAAATGTGATTTGCTGCAGGATGCAGGATACTGAGTTTCGATGGCCAATGAAGAGCAAGAAGCAGAGGAAACAGAACATGAGTGACATAAGTAAGATGTAGCTCAGAGAGCGATTATTGGCCATCGCGATGGCTGTGTCATTTTGCTTCAAAACTACCCCAAGAACCAGAGCTGTGAGGGCACAGAAACCGAAGGCCATTAAGGCCAGAGCCATCCCTAAGCGGTCTTCATAGCTTAGAAAGATCACAGCTCTGTGGATGCAGTCATTCTGCTCTGTGTTGGTGTACTGGTCCTCTGGACATTTCACACACTGATCCATGTCTGAATGAGAAACTACAGATTCGTTAGTACAGCTTCAGCAGTTTATTGACAAGACATTTCAATAACTCTATTGAAAAAGCTTTGCAATACCTTCACTTTATTGCTGATAATATAATTGAAGGAAATTGTTTTACAACAATGCTTCTATTTATCAATTCTTTTTATCTTTATAGAGAAAAACAAACCAAATTTTCCCTATTTAACAGTGTTGATGAGATAATTTACCATGTTTTCAGAAAGAAGATTTCTTACATCATTCTGGATGCTATCATGAAATGACTGAGTCTGGTAAATTCACAAAATCTAAACACATTAACCACAGTGTAACTGAGTGTCTTTTAAAATCTCCTTTCTAATGCATTCAGTGCCTCCTGATTTCACTGACTGTTCAATTAATGCTTTATGAGAGATGGAGACTGAGTTCTGCTTGGGGAAGAAAAGTGATAGCTTTTCTAGTTCCCAGCCCAAACATAATGATATCTAAGAAACAGTAAAAGAAATCATTAGGGGTGTGTGTGTGTGTGTGTGTGTGTGTGTGTGTGTGTGTTTATATTTGTGTGTCCAAATAAATGTAACAGATGTGCTCATAAATTTGGGAATCATTTGGGAGAAATAGTAATGTGAGTGTGAGAACTAAAGTTTACTGGTACATAAATTTAATTTAAAGGTTTAATATTTGTAAAAAATGAAAAAATAATGATCAATCTGTCCTTCTTTATGTTCTAATCTGGCGGTATGGAGAAAGAATTCTTGAGTCTTGATTATGAGAAGCACTAGGTCTATCACTGAAGGTAGAAACCTCTCTACAGACTGAACACTACAAAGCCCTTCATCTTGAGTCCACCTTCATGGGAAGCATTCAACATCTTCCTGCTTCCCTCATTTCAACCTCTATGGGACTCAAACTCTGTGAATATACTCTGAGGTAAATTTTACATCGATAAGCAGCATGGATGAAATAAAAAAAGACCCACATACAAAAATGGCCCAGATATTTTTTTTCAAGACAGGATTTCTCTGTGTAGCCTTGGCTGTCCTGGAAGCACTTTGTAGACCAGGCTGGCCTCAAACTCACAGTGATCCACCTGCCTCTGCATCCCAAGTGCTGGGATTAAAGACATGTGCCACCACACCCAGATTTTTTTATGTGGAACAAACTACTTCACTCATAATATGCTCTTTTGAAATGGCAATGGTAGGCAATTTCATTGGAATTGTGCTGATTCATTAGATAGTTGCACAGAGTTATAAGGTGCTTCCTGGATTTTAAGTCTTTTTATGTAGAACAATTTATTGATGGGCAATTGTACCGAGCTATTTTGCCGAAAGTGTTGGAAAATTAACTGAACCATGAAGAGAACTTCCTGCTCTTGCAAAAAACCTGAGTTCAGTTTCCAGAACCCATGTGAGGTGTTTCACAACTGCCTGCAAATTAACTATAGAGTTATTAGTTGCCTCTCACCTTCATCTGCCCTTATGTACATATACACTCACAACATACATATACACCTATGAATAATATTAATCTTTTTCTATTTATTGATGTAAATATCATTAGTTCTTATTCATTATAACATTTAAAACAATTTTATTACTGTTTGTTTAATCATTATGGATGTTATTTGAGTGCATAGATGTCAGTAGGCATTTCTAAGAGTTCTTTGTCTCCTCTCACTATATGGGTACTGGGGATGAACTCCAGGTATCGGTCTTAGTGGCAAATGATTCAAATGTAGAGCCATATTATTGGTCAGAAATGTACTTTAAGAACTTGAATTTCATTGCATAGTATCACAGGCAAATGTTGGAAAAACTACTCATTGTCCATTTGCATTTAGCCAAGCATAAATATATAATCATTTTACTACTCTAGCTTTGTAGGTTGCAATAAAATTTTAATGTTTGTACTAATTAATTTCATTACAAAACTGTTCCAATCTATTATTTCATGAAATTATCAAATATTTATAAAATATTTGATATAAGACTCCTTATATTTTGTAGACCATGTGTCAACAATTATCCTCACCTTCCTAGAAACAAATCATAGCAGACTATTGAAAATGGGTGAGGGAATAAAAATTGGGACACAATCACAATATATTACAATAAAGAAGGCAGAAAAAGAAAATGGGCATCTATAAATCACACAAATTCTGTCTCACATTCAGCAGTTTCTTATAATTTTACAAGTAATTTTTTTATCTCTACTCTAATTTTTCTAAGGATATAGATTTGGTTTCCAGCACCTCCATTACACAGTCCATCAGTTCTGGTGCCATATTCTGTCCTCTGTTGGATTCTGTGCATATATAGTGTACATAAACATATGTAGGGACATACATACATGCAAAAAGACTAAATGCACATTTTGAAAATTTGTGACTGGAATCTTCTGTGCATGTATTTATAGGGGAAATTAATAAACAGAAGAGATCTCGTAGAGAATGTGCTCACACTGCACTTTGATTTTGTTTCTTTGAGAAAATATGATGTGACAGAAACTGAATCAAAATGTACATCTAGGCAAAAGAGTTTTTGTGGTTGTTGTTGTTGCTGTTGTTGTGACATTGTTAATGTTTGTATTCCTGTGACTGCTAATGGAGAAAATGGTATATGTTATTTTTCTAGTTGCCTTTTAGACTCCTTCAGCATCTCTTTGTTGGTGGAGAGGATTATCGATGTAAAGTTTACACAGCAGCAAACACTCACTTGTTCCATTAGAAATTTCATTTTCTGGGCAGGGGATGCAAATAAAGCAGCAGGCTGACATTCTCTCCTGCCTGAATTTTCTGAATCAAGGATGACAGTCAGCACTGCATACAGAGGGCATCATCTGAGGGAATAAGATACATATTGAGTTTTACCTACCTCATCCATAACTATATTTTATTAGCATGTTGAGATATAAATAAGCTTCCTTTATATACAGAAGCTGATGTACCACATGTCAGTTAGCACTTTGTATAAAGCCAAATGTGTGAATATATTAAAACAATTTGATGAAAAGGTGAGTTTTTTTTTTTACCAAATCTTAGACATTATGAAAACAGAATTTTAGAATACTTTGTGCAAATACTACAGAGATGCTACCTGGATTTGTTGTTGATTTTCATCAAGCTGACACAAAGTACAGTAAGAAGATAGAGAACATTGAATGAACCTTACCTGCAAAATTCTCTCTGTCAGAATGCCCTTCTTTCTAACACTAATGCATTTTATTATTTGGTATTCATTGTAGGCACACCAGTCTACTAAAGGCAATGCTCTTGCTAGGCAAGGATGTATGAGAAATGAAACAGAGCAAGCCATAAGCAGTGTTCTCTCAAGGGCCTATCCTTTAGTTTCAGTCTACAATTTCATTCCTTGTCTTCCCTTGTCTATAACCCATGAGCCAAAACAACCTCTCTTCCTCACTTTGTTCATGGCAAAAGTATAATCCAAGCAACAACTTAGCAAGATATGATGAAAGCACATCTAAAACAGGGGAAATATCTCATCATGTCTCAGATAACAAATACATCTTCCAATCAATTAAGACTGTAAATCTTCACAAACTTAGTGTAAAGGAAAAAAACAGTTGAAAAGACAATCCTAGTGACAAAGTGCCAAGCTGATGTGTAAGAAGCTGTAATGTGATGTGTTTCCTGAACTGAGAAGAACTTAAGGAGCCTACAAATACTGTGGGAAACTGAGTAAAAGTTAGTTTGTTTGATGTTAATTGTAGGTTACTTAGATTAAAGACAGGTTATGTTTTTATTACACTGAACTTTATCATGGGGCTCTGTAAGTAGCATTAGAAATTTTCTGATGATGTTACCAAGAAGAGACTTGATACCCTATGAGCATGTACAGGAGGAAGAGGTACCTCTCACTTACAGTAATAGGGGAGAGGTGTAGGGGGAAAGCAGGAGAGAAGGAGGAAAAGGAGGATGCAAGGGATGGGATAACAATTGAGATCTAATATGAATAAATTAATAAATATTTTTAAAAAGGAAATTTGCTGACTGTTGCATGCTCTTTTGAATCCTTCATTCAGTATTTAGGTCTATGGGAAAATCACATTGTCACTGGTACACAGATTCATTTCATGTTCTCCACATATAAACTTAACTAGAACGCTTCCTTTTGCTGTGGTAGTTGTGAAACAGGGTCCCACTCTGTAGCATTGGGATACCTCAATTTCATATATAAACAGGGAACATTACTTTCTCTCTTTTTTTACTTGTTCTATTAATTTATTCATATTACATCTAAATTGTTATCCCATCCCTTGTATCCTCCCGTTCCTCAACCAGGTTCAAAGCAGCCTTTATTATAATAGCCAGAACCTGGAAAAAGCCTAAGTGTTCATTAGTAGAAGAATGGATAAATAAACTGTGGTACATCTACAGTATAGGACACTACTCAGCTATTAAAAACAAGGAATTCCCAAAATTTGTGAACAAATGGATGGAACTAGAAATTATCATATTGAGTGAGTTAACCCAGAAGAAGAAAGACTCAAATGGTATATACTCACTTATAATTGGACACTTTCTCTCTTTTTAAAATATATTTTCACAGTTATTGTGGCACATGGTAAAATTTTTTTATTTAAATAATTTATTCAGATTAAATCTCATTTTTATCCCCTTACTTGTATCTTCCAATTCCTCATCCTTCCCAATTTCATCCTAATCCACTCCCCTAGATTTGTGACAGAAAGTGACCTTCTCTCCCACTATAAGATCACAGCTTATCAGGTCTCTTCCTGGTAGTCTGTTAACTTTTCCTCTGAGCATTAACAAATCTCCCCACCAAGAAGAAATGGTCAAGTAGGGGTCACCAGAGTTCATGTCTGAGTCAGTCTCTGCTAGCCACACAATTGTGGATAATGTGGTGTTCGTTGGGTAGATCTGGATAGGTGTTCCATGTTTACTATATACATTGTCTTTGGTTGGTACAGTATTTTTAGCTGACTAACCTGGGTACAGTTCTGTCCACTTTAAGTGTCTTCTTGTAGGTTTCTAGGACCCTCTAGGCACTTCTATTTCCCTATTCATCCTTACCTCTCTCACCTAGAGTACCAGTTGAAGTCCCAGTATCTATCCTACTCTCTGGCTAGGTACTTGGTAAGATTTTAATGACCATTTTGAAGAAGAGTGGAGACAGTGCATATTGTTGCCCCATTTTTGTTCAATATTTTAAGGCATGGTCTGTATGTCACACTGCCAACCTTGGATTAGCTATCTAGGCCAAACTGGTCACATATCAACAGAGAACTTTCTAAATCTGCATACAAACTGTTTGGATTAAAACATGCACTACATGTGCCTGGCTTTATTCTTATTTTAATTGAATCTTTTCTATATTTCTCTCCATCTAATACAATGCTTCCAGTCTGTTTGCCATGAACATCTTATTGTGTCAAGACATTACCTGTTATTTGTATTCCAACATGTTTCATTATTTAGTCTGAATAGATGACAAACTTCTTTATAATACATTTATGAATAGTTTTGTATAATCATATAATTCTAGCTTAGAGTGTATTTACATGATTTATCTCATTTAACTGATCTGCATTTGTGAATCATGCTTGCATTTATTGAATGAAATATACTTGGGTGTAGAGAACAAATGTTATGGTGTGTTGTTGAATTGTCTTGATAGGTGTTTATTTAAGAATTATTACATCCATGTCAACCAAAGTAAATGTTTTCATGGATTTTGTTTGTTTGTTTGTTTGTTTCTAATTCATAATGATGTATCACCCACATTTTTACAGACGGATTCCATTCAGGTTAAAAATAACATATTTCCCATGGAATAACAAAAAATTTGAGGGTGTTATTATTGTTGTTGTTGTTTTATTGAACCAGTCTTGTTGTCTATGGATTTTTATTAGAGAATGTGATCATTAACAATAAATTATTATTGTTGATTATTTAGTGAATATTGTCTACTTGTTAATATTGTAGTACTTGATAGTTTTCTAATAGTTGCTTTTTCTGGATCTTAGTACTTTCTATGTGTTCCTTTGATTCTTTCATTCATCATGTGAAGTGGTTCAACCAGTGTCTTTCATATCAATTTTTCAGTGTTCATAAATTCCTGTGATTGTGTCTATTATTGAACTCTGCTCTGCATCCTTCCATTATGAGGAATAACTTTTCTGTTTTAGTTACTGTGCTTGGCTGTTAAATGTTTGAAATACATCACTATTACTCTCCTCCTCTAAGAACGTTCAAAGTGACATTGACTGATATACAGATGGGAACTTGCTATGACAGAGTCTTCCGTACTGCAGCCTTCAAATTTATGTCTTTGTTACAAAATAATTTTTAAGTTAAATATGCCAAGGGTTGTTCATTTACTGATTTTTGAATGTTTGCTATATAAATGACTATTGTATCACAATGGCCACACATCTCACTTGAAATTTATATTTACATTATACTGGATATAGTGTTGATAAGTTGAATGTGTCCTTCTTTTACCCTTGTGATCTGGATTGTAAATCTGATCTTTTAATCAGGAACCTTCAAGTCTCCTATATTTTGAATCTTTTGTTTTGTTTTATTTTTGTTATAGTCTGAATTTTCTAATACTTATTCACAATATTCAAGCTTTGTGATCTTGTTTTTTTCTTGAACTATTTTCTTGCTGAGACTTTTTACTTAGAATCTTATTTCATTTATGTTGTTTTTCCTTTACTTTCTGTTTGAATATTTTTATTATTTTGTACTTTCATGGAATTCCTTTTTTTCATGCTTTTTCAGTGACTTATTTTATGGTAGTTTTTGTGATCCTTTTTATCCTTCATGAGGTAATTTATGTCTCTTCTTCTCACTTTTCATAGAACATTCAAATAATCGTTCTTTGAATCATATATTTAGCATATCATTGAACATACTCTCATTTAAGACTATGACTATAACATTTTGAGCTAGGTAGATTTGATATCATCATTTTTATGTTTGTTTGTTTCTGCATGTATCCTGATATGCATATCTGGAAGCAGAGCAATGGTTCTATATTTTTTAGTGTTGAGTATTATTCTAGTGCATGTTTTTGTAATGCTCAATCAAGCTGTATTTAGAACACATATGAGATTTCACTGCTGACATTGTAGGCATATACATCTCAGGGGCTAAATTTCAGATCCTGTGTTCCTTTACATAACAATGATTCCCCTTATCACTCTGAGAAGGAGTATTAACTGCAAATGCCAGAGTACATGAGCAACCTGAATTTCTGGACTTAACATTTTTAAAATTTGAACAACTTTGTGGTTGCATAGTTCGAATAGATTACCTTCAAAGAAACCACATCAGAATTCATGCCTATAACATACCCTGGAGCTCTGATGAAATTTTTTATTCACAAATTTCTGCACAGCAGAAAAGTATTACTACCAAATACTTTCAAATACAGAGATGAAAACTAGACACCAATTCATTAGTTTGAATGAACTACAATTAAATGGGCAAAGCAAGGATACTGTAGTGAGCAGTTTCTTTACATGGCATAATTCATAGCTAAGGCATGGAAAACTATGAATAACAATTTATTTAGTGCCCCCAATTTGCACATCTAAGCTGTCTCACATTTCCAGGAGTCTGCACTACTCTTCAATGTCCACAAACACCATATATGCCAGTTTTGCATGGACATATATCCAGACAGAAAACCCATATACATATAAAAAATAAAAAAAATAAAAGTATTAATTCATAAAATACTTAAGATGTATCACAAAATTATTAATTTATGAATTGAGGGGTTGACAATTTAGAGATTTTTGTCAGAAAGCTAGAGCAAACATAAGGTAAAACTATTGCGTTCTCTTTGATCCCTTCCCCCTGATGGGGCACCTTATCAAATCACAGAGGAAGAATATGCAGGCAGTCCTTATGATACTTGATAGGCTGGGGTCAGTGAGTAGGGAAGAAGGGTTCCCCTCTCTGAAGACTAGGGAAGGGGCATAGGGGGAAGAAAGAGAGAGGGGTGGGTCTGGAAGGACATGGGGGTGTTGGCTAAGGCTGTGATGTAAAATGAATAAAATAAAAATTTTAATTAAAACTAAAAGAAATGATGAGTTTGTTTTCTAATTCCTTTGTATTTTTAATTTACTGCATCATTACAGTTAGCTTCAGTCTCTTTAACTTTTCTATCAGAGATTCCTAACAAGTGAGAAAATCACTATATAGTAATAAGAATGGTACCATGAGTATATGGCTCACTTTTCTGGAAATATTATAAATCAGTGGTCAAAAGTTGTTTCATATTCATATTAAAAAACAAAAACAAATTTTCTGTTATAATAAAATACAATGTAACTATTGCATGAACTCCTTGAAGAATTAATATCAAAAATAGTGAAAATCAGAAATGTAACATAGGTGACTAGAAGTAGATTCCTGATGTGACCATTTTTTCATTTCACTAATTTATAAAAAAGCATAAACAGACCAGTACAGTTCTTTCAACTCACCTGTAGACTTCCTGTGGCCCACTCTAGCATGTCTTCAGATAAATGGAGCTGTTGACCATGTGGAAAATATAGACTAAATTTTCCTATCTTCACCTTAAGATCAAAATCATGTGGGAGATTCCAAATGTAGAAAATGTCATTCTCTTTCTGAAGTTTTTCTTTCTGGTTCATGGTCACTTTGTCTCCATTAGGACTAGTGAAGTGGGTCTTTCTCATCAAGTAGTGCATCTGAAAGACTGGCAGGATTACATAATACATATGCCCTTCCTTAATGGAAGAAAATGTATGATGATTTTATCTGAAATACAATTTTATTGAAGGTATCTTGTAGAAATTTTTTTGAAGTGAAAATGATATATTAATTTGTATTAATGTTTGCAGAATTTTCGTTCACTGAAAGGAAACTATGAAACATAAGCATAGACAAGCACATATACATCAAACATAGATGTGCAGCACACACACACATGCATCTGTACACAGAGAGACCTACATCTATGCAGAGGTACACACATAATATAGCCCAATATTTGTTTACACACACATCAATATACATGCCCAAACACACATCTGAGCATACAGGCACAGACAGACATATACACCCAAACAGACACACAAGTACAGAAATATACCACACTCATACATAGACACACACATGCACAGACAAATGCACATAGGGAGACATAATGAGATACAAATATTCACAGAGAGACATTGACACAAAAACACATTTATGCTCACAATATCAAAAAGAAGAGGCAGATAGAAACACACACACACAAACAACACACACACAGAGCAAGAGATATACATATGTGCAATCCAATATACAGAAACACAGAACACAGAGATACATACACTGAAAAATACAATCAGAAACACATACAAAAACAGAAAAAAACATACTCATGGGCATTGAAACACATAAAATTTATGCTCACTTCTACAAAAAGACAGATAGTCACATGTACAGAAACACACACACACACAAGTGCACACATATCTGTGCACATACACATAAACACAGATATACATACCAATACAGAAGGAACACACTTAGAAGCACAAACACATTGAGAAACATATTTTCAAACAAATGATTCTGTGTGTATGTGTGTCTGTAAGTGTGTAATAAAATGATTCACATAACTATTTCTGTGCAATTATACTAAGACTTTGAGGAAGGTGTACAGAGACTACATTTAGGGAGAATCAATTGAAAAAACAATCCCCTGAACTTATTACCTCAAATTTCAGAATTAAAGAACAAAAACTCATCTCGTCAACATGGAGACAATTAATGAGAAAACACTAATTGTCTCTCCAGTATTAGAACAGGTATGATTATATTCAGTTGCTCTGTTAGAGAATCACTGATTTTTCACTGATAAATGGTGTCTTTCATTCAAATACGTTTCTATTGACGATCTACACATAGATCTAGATTTATTGTGTCAGCATAAAAAACATTTAGAAACCTAGGTTTTGGGGAAATATTTCCTAGTTCACTCAGTGAATCATCTGAGAGACTTTTAAAAACTATGACATTAATAAAATGTATAATCCAATAGAAGAAACACTACCTTCGAGCAGATATGATCATATTTTTTCTCATTGTCAGTTGGCTGATTTTCTATCTGTTGAAGAAAAAATCTCATGAATGACATGGGACAAAACATATGCAGCATTGTATATGTCATAACTGCTATCACTGAAGGCCATATCAAAAGTCTGTGCCATTAGCCATTCCAATGAGAAATTGGTTGAGCAGTTCTTCATTGTCTTCCAGTTAGATGCTGAGGCTTCACAATTAAACTTTATCCACTTTAGTCTTGCCAGATATTTATCTGAGTATTGGAGAGGGTGCAATGTCTGGACAAAAATTTTAAAACCTGAAATCTTACCATGGTGCTGTGAAAAAGCAAGAGTCCTTTGGAATGGGCCGGGTGTGAGATCTCTCTTATTTGTAGGAACATCCCACTGTGAGGTGGTGATCCATGTTCTTTGTATACCTAGAGATTCCCACATTCTAAAGGCCACAGCAAGAGTACTGTCTGTGTCACCATAAAGGATGACAACATTTCTGGATGATGCCATGATTTGGTTGTAATACACTTCAGCTCTTGACATGTATACCTCCATGTTCACTGGGATCATGTTCACAAAGGCAAAGCAGACTGTATCCTTTTCCATCTCTTCAAATCTGAGAGAAATTGTGTACCCTGTTCATTGTCAGAGATGGCCAGCCCTACTCAGTTGCAGTTTAAATAAAGTAACAAGGCGACAAGGGCCATGGGGAGATATGTATCCTCGTGGGACATCTGATAAATATAGGAAAATTGTACACAGTTTTTCAGGAAAGGATGGAAAGGCCTATAAGTAAGATGAAGAACCTACAACACAGGGAGCAGCATGAAGTAGCATGTACTTTTAAGAATTTGTAAACACATTTTATCTGTAAAAAGGTCTAGAAATCCCCCTTACCTGTTACTTCTTCTCTTATTCCCATTTCACAGAAAGAAATTCCATATTTCCATCAAGTGTCTGAATAATAACATTGAACTACACAGATTGACATAAGGCCAATAAGACCAGTCTCCTCTTTACACCCTTCTTTACATCTTAACAAAGCCACCAATGGAGACAGAAATTAATTAAATTTTAACCCAATAAACTCTCACCTGCTGAGATTCACAGCTGTACATGAATGTGTGTTATAGTACAGATGCTTCCCAGTTTGGTCTTATAAGAAGTAGTATACAACTGACTACTTGGGAACAGTCATACTTAGGAGGATACAAATGAGTTGGTCGAGAAACTTGAATGAGATATTTTAATTCTGAAACACTTATAAAGTATGGTACTTGAAATACTAAAGACATATTTGGTAGAAGATCCAAGTTTCTGTTTATTTCATCCAAGGAAAAAGCCAAAACCAGAGGAAACTGCCTTTCAGATGGTGTTCTGTAAAATGGTACAATATTTACTATGTACAGAAGTAGACACATAATCATTTACAATCCATACTATGACTATTCTGTACTTGAAGATATTTTCTTTATCTCTATGTTTGCAACAATTATCCCATGTAATAAGGTTTACAAACTTAAAATTATGGAATCTTGGAACACCCTTAAAATTTCATGTGAGTTTACCTATAGAAAACATACATATTCCATGTAAAAGCATGCCCAGTTGTGGTTATTGAGTACTTTCTAAGAAGGTAAAGACAAGGCCACAGGTTTTGACCAAGCTGTAAACCTGATCATGTATTCATTTATTAATTATAGAGAAATATGAAAATTACACATGAGGGTTGAGCCTCTGAGTTCCTGGTATTTCCATATGAAATTAACTGAATTGGCTAAGGTAGTGAAAGAATGACTGATGAGTGTACAGGAGTATTTCTGGTGCAATATTTGCTACCTGTACTAATAATAAATTATAATTAGTTGAAAATATATTTATCATATTCTCCTCTATCCATCTTCATATTGTTCTTATTCTTTTTAGTTTAATTTTCAGGAAGAGTATCTTTTTACTGGTTTATTTTCAAATAAATTCACACACAGCAGATGCATATTTAAATATATGTATGTCTGACTTTGGAAATCAATCTGTTACTTTATCAGAAAACTGGTAAAAGCTTAACCTCCAGAAATAGCTATACCATACCTGGACATAAACCCTAGGACACTTGCTCAATTATGTTCATAACAGCTTTATTCATTATAGCTAGAATCCAGAAAAATGATTTCACTCAAACAATGGAGAATAAACAATGAAATACTACTCAGATATAAAAACAAAGACAATCATGTTTTTTTTCAGGCAAGTAGACTAGAAAATATCTGCTGAGTGTGACAACCCAGACTAACAAAAACACACATGGATGTATTTACTTAGCCATATAGTACAGGATAAAAATACTAGAATTTACTGACCCTACATCTGACAAAGGTCTAATATCCAAAATATATAAAGAACTCAAGAAATTAAACACCTCCAAACCAAATAACCCATTTCTCATTTGGTTATGTGGTTTGGTGTGTTTAATTTCTTGGTTCTTTTATATTTTGGTATTAGACCTTTGGTCCAGATGGTTGGGTCAGTAAATTCTAGTATTTTTATCCTGTACTATATGGCTAAGTAAATACATCCATGTGTGTTTTTGTTAGTCTGGGTTGTCACACTTTGCAGATATTTTCTAGTCTACTTGCCTGAAAAAAAACATGATTGTCTTTGTTTTTATATCTGAGTAGTAGTTCATTGTTTATTCTCCATTGTTTGAGTGAAATCATTTTTCTGGATTCTAGCTATAATGAATAAAGCTTTTATGAACATAATTGAGCAAGTGTCCTAGGGTTTATGTCCAGGTATGGTATAGCTATTTCTGGAGGTTAAGCTTTTACCAGTTTTCTGATAAAGTAACACATTGATTTCCAAAGTCAGACATACATATATTTAAATATGCATCTCCTGTGTGTGAATTTATTTGAAAATAAACCAGTAAAAAGATGCTCTCCTTGAAAAATAAACTAAAAAGAATAACAACAATATGAAGATGGATAGACGAGAATATGATAAATATATTTTCAACTAATTATAATTTATTAATAGTACAGGTAGCAAATATTGCCACAGAAATACTCCTGTACACTCATCAGTCATTCTTTCACTACCTTAGCCAATTCAGTTAATTTCATATGAAAATACCAGGAACTCAGAGGCTCAACCCTCATGTGTAATTTTCATATTTCTCTATAATTAATAAATGAATACATGATCAGGTTTACAGCTTGGTCAAAACCTGTGGCCTTGTCTTTACCTTCTTAGAAAGTACTCAATAACCACAGATGGGCATGCTTTTACATGGAATATGCATGTTTTGTATAGGTGAACTCACATGAAATTTTAAGGGTGTTCCAAGATTCCATAATTTTATGTTTGTAAACCTTATTACACGGGATAATTGTTGCAAACATAGGGATAAAGAAAATATCTTCAAGTACAGAATAGTCATAGTATGGATTGTAAATGATTATGTATCTACTTATGTACATAGTAAATATTGTACCATTTTACAGAACACCATCTGAAAGGCAGTTTCCTCTGGTGTTGGCTTTTTCCTTGGATGAAATAAACAGAAACTTGGATCTTCTACCAAATACGTCTTTAGTATTTCAAGTACCATACTTTATAAGTGTGTCAGAATTAAAATATCTCATTCATGTTTCTCGACCAACTCATTTGTATCCTCCTAAGTATGACTGTTCCCAAGTAGTCAGTTGTATACTACTTCTTATAAGACCAAACTGGGAAGCATCTGTACTATAACACACATTCATGTACAGCTGTGAATCTCAGCAGGTGAGAGTTTGTTTGGTTAAAATTTAATTAATTTGTGTCTCCATTGGTGGCTTTGATAAGATGTAAAGAAGGGTGTAAAGAGGAGACTGGTCTTACTGGTCTTATGTCAATCTGTGTAGTTCAATGTTATTATTCAGACACTTGATGGGGATCTGGAATTTCTTTGTGTGAAATGGGAATAAGAGAAGAAATAACAGGTAAGGGGGATTTCTAGAGCTTTTTACAGATACAATGTGTTTACAAGTTCTTAAAAGTACATGCTACTTCATGGTGCTCCCTGTGTCGTAGGTTCTTCATCTTACTTATGGGCCTTTCCATCCTTTCCTGAAAGACTGTGTACAATTTTCTTATATTTATCAGATGGCCCACGAGGATACATAAATCCCCATGTCCCTTGTCGCCTTGTTACTTTATTTAAACTGCAACTGAGTAGGGCTGGCTATCTCTGACAATGAACAGGGTACACAATTTCTCTCAGATTTGAAGAGATGGAAAAGGATACAGTCTGCTTTGCCTTTGTGAACATGATCCCAGTGAACATGGAGGTATACATGTCAAGAGCTGAAGTGTATTACAACCAAATCATGGCATCATCCAGAAATGTTGTCATCCTTTATGGTGACACAGACAGTACTCTTGCTGTGGCCTTTAGAATGTGGGAATCTCTAGGCATACAAAGAACATGGATCAACACCTCACAGTGGGATGTTCCTACAAATAAGAGAGATCTCACACCTGGCCCATTCCAAAGGACTCTTGCTTTTTCACAGCACCATGGTAAGATTTCAGGTTTTAAAAATTTTGTCCAGACATTGCACCCTCTCCAATACTCAGATAAATATCTGGCAAGACTGAAGTGGATGAAGTTTAACTGTGAAGCCTCAGCATCTAACTGGAAGACAATGAAGAACTGCTCAACCAATTTCTCATTGGAATGGCTAATGGCACAGACTTTTGATATGGCCTTCAGTGATAGCAGTTATGACATATACAATGCTGCATATGTTTTGTCCCATGTCATTCATGAGATTCTTCTTCAACAGATAGAAAATCAGCCAACTGACAATGAGAAAAAATATGATCATATCTGCTCGAAGGTAGTGTTTCTTCTGTTGGATTATATATGATTTTATTAATGTCATAGTTTTTAAGAGTCTCTCAGATGATTAACTGAGTGAACTAGGAAATGTTTCCCCAAAACCTAGGTTTCTAAATGTTTTTTATGCTGACACAATAAATCTAGAGCTATGTGTAGATCTTTAATAGAAACGTATTGGAATGAAAGACACCATTTATCAGTGAAAATCAGTGATTCTCTAACAGAGCAACTGAATATAATCATACCTGTTCTAATACTGGAGAGACAATTAGTCTTTTTTCATTAATTGTCTCCATGTTGAGGAGATGAGTTTTTGTTCATTAATTCTGAAATTTGAGGTAATAAGTTCAGGGGATTGTTTTTTCAATTGATTCTCCCTAAATGTAGTCTCTGTACACCTTCCTCAAAGTCTTAGTATAATTGCACAGAAATAGTTATGTGAATCATTTTATTACACACTTAAAGACACACATACACACAGAATCATTTGTTTGAAAATATGTTTCTCAATGTGTTTGTGTTTCTAAGTGTGTTCCTTCTGAATCGGTGTGTATATCTGTGTTTATGTGTATGTGCACAGATATGTGTGCACTTGTGTGTGTGTTTCTGTACATGTCACTATCTGTCTTTTTGTAGAAGTGAGCATAAATTTTATGTGTTTCAATGCCCATGAGTATGTTTGTTTCTGTTTTTGTATGTGTTTCTGATTGTATTTTTCAGTGTATGCATCTCTGTGTTCTGTGTTTCTGTACATTGGATTGCACATATGTATATCTCTTGCTCTGTGTGTGTGTTGTTTGTGTGTGTGTGTTTCTTTCTGCCTCTTCTTTTTGATATTGTGAGCATAAATGTGTTTTTGTGTCAATGTCTCTCTGTGAATATTTGTATCTCATTATGTCTCCCTATTTGCATTTGCCTGTGCATGTGTGTGTCTATGTATGAGTTTGGTATATTTCTGTACTTGTGTGTCTGTTTGGGTGTATATGTCTGTCTGTGCCTGTATGCTCAGATGTGTGTCTGGGTATGTATATTAATGTGTGTGTAAACAAATATTGGGCTATATTATGTGTGTATCTCTGCATAGATGTAGGTCTCTCTGTGTGCAGATGCATGTGTGTGGGTGTGTGTGTGTGTGCTGCACATCTATGTTTGATGTATATGTGCTTGTCTATGCTTATGTTTCATAGTTTCCTTTCAGTGAACTAAAATTCTGCAAACATTAATACAAATTAATATATCATTTTCACTTCAAGAAAATTTTCACAAGATACCTTCAATAAAATTGTATTTCAGATAAAATCATCATACATTTTCTTCCATTAAGGAAGGGCATATGTAGTATGTAATCCTGCCAGTCTTTCAGATGCACTCCTTGATGAGAAAGACCCACTTCACTAGTCCTAATGGAGACAAAGTGACCATGAACCAGAAAGAAAAACTTCAGAAAGAGTATGACATTTTCTACATTTGGAATCTCCCACATAATTTTGATCTTAAGGTGAAGATAGGAAAATTTAGTCTATATTTTCCACATGGTCAACAGCTCCATTTATCTGAAGACATGCTAGAGTGGGCCACAGGGAGTCTACAGGTGAGTTGAAAGAACTGTACTGATTTCCATTACATACAAGGAAACACTGTGTGTTTAGTTGGTCTGTTTATGCTTTTTTATAAATTAGTGAAATGAAAAAATGATCATATATGGAGTCTACTTCTAGTCTCCTATGTTACATTTCTGATTTTCACTATTTTTGATATTAATTCTTCAAGGAGTTAATGCAATAGTTACATTGTATTTTATTATAACAGAAAATGTGGTTTTGCTTTTTAATATGAATATGAAAAAACTTTTGATCACTGATTTATAATATTTCCAGAAAAGTAAGCCATATACTCATGGTACCATTCTTATTACTATATAGTGATTTTCTCACTTATTATGAATCTCTGATAGAAAAGTTAAAGAGACTGAAGCTAACTGTAATGATGCAGTAAATTAAAAATACAAAGGAATTAGAAAACAAACTCATCATTTCTTTTAGTTTTAATTAAAAATTTTTATTTTATTCATTTTACATCACAGCCTTAGCCAACTCCCCCATGTCCTTCCAGACCCACCCCTATCTCCTTCTTCCCCCTATGCCCCTTCCCTAGTCTTCAGAGAGGGGAACCCTTCTCCCCTACTCACTGACCCCAGCCTATCAAGTATCATAAGGACTGCCTGCATACTCTTCCTCTGTGATTTGGTAAGGTACCCCATAAGGGGGAAAGTGATCAAAGAGAACGCAATAGTTTCACCTTATGTTTGCTCTACCTTTCTGACAAAAATCTCTAAATTGTCAACCCCTCAATTCATAAATTAATAATTTTGTGATACATCTTAAGTATTCTATGAATTATTACTTTTTATTTTCTTTATTTTTTATATGTATATGGGTTTTCTGTCTGGATATATGTCCATGCAAAACTGGCGTATATGGTGTTTGTGGACATTGAAGAGTAATGCAGACTCCTGGAAATGTGAGACAGCTTAGATGTGCAAATTGGGGGCACTAAATAAATTGTTATTCACAGTTTTCCATTCCTTAGCTATGAATTATGCCATGTAAAGAAACTGCTCACTACAGTGACCTTGCTTGGCCCTTTTAATTGTAGTTCATTCAAACTAATGAATTGGTGTCTAGTTTTCGTCTCTGTATTTGAAGGTATTTGGTAGTAATACTTTTTTTGCTGTGCAGAAATTTGTGTATAAAAAATTCCATCAGAGCTCCAGGGTATGTTATAGGCATGAACTCTGATGTGGTTTCTTTGAAGGTAATCTATTCGAACTATGCAACCACAAAGTTGTTCAAATTTTAAAAATGTTAAGTCCAGGAATTCAGGTTGCTCATGTACTCTGGCATTTGCAGTTAATAGTCCTTCTCAGAGTGATAAGGGGAATCATTGTTATGTAAAGGAACACAGGATCTGAAATTTAGCTACTGAGATATATATGCCTACAATGTCAGCAGTGAAATCTCATATGTGTTCTAAATACAGCTTGTTTGAGCATTACAAAAGCATGCACTAGAATAATACTCAACACTAAAAAATATAGAACCATTGCTCTGCTTCCAGATATGCATATCAGGATACATGCAGAAACAAACAAACATAAAAATGATGATATCAAATCTACCTAGCTCAAAATGTTATAGTCATAGTCTTAAATGAGAGTATGTTCAATGATATGCTAAATATATGATTCAAAAAATGATTATTTGAATGTTCTATGAAAAGTGAGAAGAAGAGACATAAATTACCTCGTGAAGGATAAAAAGGATCACAAAAACTACCATGAAATAGGTCACTGAAAAAGCATGAAATAAAGGAATCCCATGAAAGTACAAAATAATAAAAATATTCAAACAGAAAGTAAAGGAAAAACAACATAAATGAAATAAGATTCTAAGTAAAAAGTCTCAGCAAGCCGATAGTTCAAGATAAAGACAAGATCACAAAGCTTGAATATTGTGAATAAGTATTAGAAAATTTAGACTATAACAAAAATAAAACAAAACATAAGATTCAAAATATAGGAGACTTGAAGGTTCCTGATTAAAAGATCAGATTTACAGTCCAGATCACAAGGGGGAAAGAAGGACAAATTCAACTTATCAACACTATATCCAGTATAATGTAAACATAAATTTCAAGTGAGACGTGTGGCCATTGTGATACAACAGTCATTTATATAGCAAACATTCAAAAATCAGTAAATGAACAACCCTTGACATATTTAACTTAAAAATTATTTTGTAACAAAGACATAAAGTTGAAGGCTGCAGTACGGAAGACTCTGTCATAGCAAGTTCCCATCTGTATATCAGTCAATGTCACTATGGACGTTCTTAGAGGAGGAGAGTAATAGTGATGTATTTCAAATATTTAACAGCTAACCACAGTAACTAAAACAGAAAAGTTATTCCTCATAATAGAAGGATACAGAACAGAGTTCAATAATAGACACAATCACAGGAATTTATAAACACTGAAAAATCGCTATGAAAGACACTGGTTGAACCACTTCACATGATGAATGCAAGAATCAAAGGAACACATAGAAAGCACTAAGATCCAGAGAAAAGCAACTATTAGAAAACTATCAAGTACTACAATATCAACAAGTAGACAATATTCACCAAATAATCTACAATAATAACTTATTGTTAATGATCACATTCTCTAATAAAAATCCATAGACAACAAGATTGGTTCAATAAAACAACAACAACAATAATAACACCCTCAATTTTTTTTGTTATTCCATGGGAAATATGTTATTTTTAACCTGAATGGAATCCGTCTGTAAAAATGTGCATGATACATCATCATGAATTAGAAACAAACAAACAAACAAACAAACAAAATCCATGAAAACATTTACTTTGGTTGACATGGATGAAATAATTCTTAAATAAACACTTATCAAGATAATCCAACAACACACCATAACATTTGTTCTCTACACCCAAGTATATTTCATTCAATAAATGCAAGCATGATTCACAAATGCAGATCAGTTAAATGAGATAAATCATGTAAATATACTCTAAGCTGGAATTATATGATTATACAAAAATATTCATAAATGTATTATAAAGAAGTTCGTCATTTATTCAGACTAAATAATGAAACATGTTGGAATACAAATAACAGGTAATGTCTTGACATAATAGGATGTTCATGGCAAACAGACTGAAAGCATTGTATTAGATGGAGAGAAAAATAGAAAAAAATTAATTAAAATAAGAATAAAGCCAGGCACATGTAGTGCATGTTTTAATCCAAACAGTTTGTATGCAGATTTAGAAAGTTCTCTGTTGATATGTGACCAGTTTGGCCTAGATAGCTAATCCAATCCTGGCAGTGTGACATACAGACCATGTCTTAAAATATTGAACAGAAATGGGGCAACAATATGTACTATCTCCACTCTTCCTCAAAATGGTCATTAAAATCTTACCAAGTACATAGCCAGAAAGTAGAATAGATACTGGGACTTCAACTGGTACTCTAGGTGAGAGAGGTAAGGATGCATAGGGAAATAGAAGGGCCTAGAGGGTCCTAGAAACCTACAAGAAGACACTTAAGGTGGACAGAACTGTACCCAGGTTGGTCAGCTAAAAATACTGTACCAACCAAAGACAATGCATATAGTAAACATGGAACACCTATCCAGATCTACCCAATGAACACCACATTCTCCACAATTGTGTGGCTAGCAGGGACTGACTCAGACATGAACTCTGGTGACCCCTACTTGACCATTTCTTTTTGGTGAGGAGATTTGTTAATGCTCAGAGGAAAAGTTAACAGACTACCAGGAAGAGACCTGATAAGCTGTGATCTTATAGTGAGAGAGAAGATCACTTTCTGTCACAAGTCTAGGGGAGTGAATTAGGATGAAAGTGGGAAGGATGAGGAAATGGAAGATACAAGTAAGGGGATAAAAATTAGATTTAATCTGAATAAATTATTTAAATAAAAAATTTTTACCATGTGGCACAATAACTGTGAAAATATATTTTAAAAAGAGAGAAAGTGTCCAATTATAAGTGAGTATATACCATTTGAGTCTTTCTTCTTCTGGGTTAACTCACTCAGTATGATAATTTCTAGTTCCATCCATTTGTTCACAAATTTCAGGAATTCCTTGTTTTTAATAGCTGAGTACTGTCCTATACTGTAGATGTACCACAGTTTATTTATCCATTCTTCTACTAATGAACACTTAGGCTTTTTCCAGGTTCTGGCTATTATAATAAAGGCTGCTTTGAACCTGGTTGAGCATATGCCCTTGTTGTGTGCTAGAGCATCTTCTAGGTATATTCCAAGAAGTGGAATTGCTATGTCTCAGTTTTCTGAGATAGATTTCCAAAGTGGTTGTTCAAGTTTGTATTCCCACCAACAATAAAGAAGTGGTCCTCTCTCTCCACATCCTCACCAGCATGTGATATCACTTGAATTTTTGATCTTTGCCATTCTGATGGGTCTACGATGGAATCTCTGAGTGGTTTGGAATTGCATTTTCCTGATAACTAAAGGAATATATACTCACTTATAATTGGACACTAGCTCAAGGGTCATGTCCTATGAAGCTCTTCACTTACCAGGAAAATGGGATAGATGTGAAGAAATCCTCTTGTGACTCTAGGTGCAAGAAGTATTGGAGAATGGGGAAATAGAAGGATTCAGAGGGTCCTAGAAACCTACAAGAAGAACATTATGATGGACAGATCTGGGCTGAGGGGTTCTGCTCAAACTGTGGCACCAAGCAAGGACAATATATGCAGTAATCATCAAACCCCAACCTAGATCTAGACAATGGACAGGATATTCTCCACAGTTGAGTGGAGAGTGAGGACTGACTTTTACATGAACTCTGTTGCCCCCATATTTGACCACATCCCTTTTATGAGAAGGCCTGGTGGCACTCAGAGGAAAGATAATAGGATATCAAGAAGATGCTTGATACCTTATGATCATATAGAGGGGGAGGAGGTCCCCCTCAGCCATAGACATAGGGGAGGGGACTAGGGTAAAAGTGGAAGGGATGGAGGAACGGGAGGATACAAGGGATGGGATAACAATTTAGATGTAATATGAATAAATTAATAGAACAAGTAAAAAAAGAGAGAAAGTAATGTTCCCTGTTCTATATATGAAATTGAGGTATCCCAATGCTACAGAGTGAGACCCTGTTTCAAAACCACCACAGCAAAAGGAAGCATTCTAGTTAAATGTATATGTGGAGAACATGAAATGAATCTGTGTACCAGTGACAATGTGATTTTCACATAGACCTAAATACTGAATGAAGGATTCAAAAGAGCATGCAACAGTCAGAAAATTTCCTTTTTAAAAATATTTATTAATTTATTCATATTACATCTCAATTGTTATCCAGTCCCTTGCATCCTCCTTTTCCTCCTTCTCTCCTGTTTTACCCCTACACCTCTCCCCTATTAATGTAAGTGAGAGGTACCTCTTCCTCCTGTACATGCTCATAGGGTATCAAGTCTCTTCTTGGTAACATCATCAGAAAATTTCTAATGCTACTTACAGAGCCCCATGGTAAAGTTCAGTGTAATAAAAACATAACCTTTCTTTAACCTAAGTAAACCTACAATTAACTTCAAACAAACTAACTTTTACTCAGGTTCCCACAGTATTTGTAGGCTCCTTAAGTTCTTCTCAGTTCAGGAAGCACATCACATTACAGCTTCTTACACATCAACTTGTCAATTTGTCACTAGGATTGTCTTTTCAACTGTTTTTTTCCTTTACACTAAGTTTGTGAAGATTTACAGTCTTAATTGATTGGAAGATGTGTTTGTTATCTGAGACATGATGAGATATTTCCCCTGTTTTAGATGTGCTTTCATCATATCTTGCTAAGTTGTTGCTTGGATTAAACTTCGGCCATGAACAAAGTGAGGAAGAGAGGTTGTTTTGGCTCATGGGTTATAGACAAGGGAAGACAAGGAATGAAATTGTAGACTGAAACTAAAGGATAGGCCCTTGAAAGAACACTGCTTATGGCTTGCTCTGTTTCATTTCTCATACATCCTTGCCTAGCAAGAGCATTGCCTTTAGTAGACTGGTGTGCCTACAATGAATACCAAATAATAAAATGCATTAGTGTTAGAAAGAAGGGCATTCTGACAGAGAGAATTTTGCAGGTAAGGTTCATTCAATGTTCTTTATCTTCTTACTGCACTTTGTGTCAGCTTGATGAAAATCAACAACAAATCCAGGTAGCATCTCTGTAGTATTTGCACAAAGTACTCTAAAATTCTGTTTCCATAATGTCTAAGATTTGGTAAAAAAGAAAAAACTCACCTTTTCAGCAACTTGTTTTAATATATTCACACATTTGGCATTATACAAAGTGCTAACTGACATGTGGTACCTCAGCTTCTGTATATAAAGGAAGCTTATTAATATCTCAACATGCTAATATAATATAGTTATGGATGAAGTAGGTAAAACTCAATATGTATCTTATTCCCTCAGATGATGCCCTCTGTATGCAGTGCTGACTGTCGTCCTTGATTCAGAAAATTCAGGCAGGAGAGAATGTCAGCCTGCTGCTTTATTTGCATCCCCTGCCCAGAAAATGAAATTTCTAATGGAACAAGTGAGTGTTTGCTGCTGTGTAAACTTTACATCGATAATCCTCTCCACCAACAAAGAGATGCTGAAAGAGTCTAAAAGGCAACTAGAAAAATAACATATACCATTTTCTCCATTAGCAGTCACAGGAATACAAACATTAACAATGTCACAACAACAGCAACAACAACAACCACAAAAACTCTTTTGCCTAGATGTACATTTTGGTTCAGTTTCTGTCACATCATATTTTCTCAAAGAAACAAAATCAAAGTGCAGTGTGAGCACATTCTCTACGAGATCTGTTCTGTTTATTAATTTCCCCTATAAATACATGCACAGAAGATTCCAGTCATGAGTTTTCAAAATGCGCATTTAGTCTTTTTTCATGTATGTATGTCCCTACATATGTTTATGTACACTATATATGCACAGAATCCAACAGAGGACAGAATATGGCACCAGAACTGATGGACTGTGTAATGGAGGTGCTGGAAACCAAATTTATATCCTTAGAAAAATTAGAGTAGAGATAAAAAAATTACTTGTAAAATTATCAGAAACTGCTGAATATGAGACAGAATTTGTATGATTTATAGATGCCCATTTTCTTTTTCCGCTTTCTTTATTGTAGTATATTGTGATTATATCCCAATTTTTATTCCCTCACCCATTTTCAATTGTCTGCTGTGATTTGTTTCTAGGAAGGTGAGGAAAATTGTTGACACATGGTGTACAAAATATAAGGAGTCTTATATCAAATATTTTACAAATATTTGATAATTTCATAAAATAATAGATTGGAACAGTTTTGTAATGAAAGTAATTAGTACAAACAGTAAAATTTTATTGCAACCTACAAAGCTAGAGTAGTAAAATGATTATATATTTATGCTTGGCTAAATGCAAACAGACAATGAATAGTTTTTCCAACATTTGCCTGTGATACTATGCAATGAAATTCAAGTTCTTAAAGTACATTTCTGACCAATAATATGGCTCTACATTTAAATCATTTGCCACTAAGACTGATACCTGGAGTTCATCCCCAGGACCCATATAGTGAGAGGAGACAAAGAACTCTTAGAAATGCCTACTGACATCTATGCACTCAAATAACATCCATAATGATTAAACAAACTGTAATAAAATTGTTTTAAATGTTATAATGAATAAGAACTAATGGTATTTACATCAATAAATAGAAAAAGATTAATATTATTTATAGGTGTATATGTATGTTGTGAGTGTATATGTACATAAGGGCAGATGAAGGTGAGAGGCAACTAATACCTCTTTAGTTAATTTGCAGGCAGTTGTGAAACACCTCACATGGGCTCTGGGAACTGAATTCAGATTTTTTGAAAGAGCAGGAAGTTCTCTTCATAGTTCAATTAACTTTCCAACACTTCAGGCAAAATAGCTCGTTACAATTGCCCATCAATAAATTGTAGTACATAAAAAGACATAAAAACCAGGAAGCACCTCATAACTCTGTGCAACTATCTAATGAATCAGCACAATTCCAATGAAATTGCCTACCATTGCCATTTCAAAAGAGCATATTATGAGAGAAGTAGTTTGTTCCACATAAAAAAATCTGGGTGTGGTGGCACATGTCTTTAATCCCAGCACTTGGGATGCAGAGGCAGGTGGATCACTGTGAGTTTGAGGCCAGCCTGGTCTACAAAGTGCTTCCAGGACAGCCAAGGCTACAAAGAGAAATCCTGTCTTGAAAAAAATATCTGGGCCATTTTTTATATGGGTCTTGTTTTATTTCATCCATGCTGCTTATCGATGTAAAATTTACCTCAGAGTATATTCACAGAGTTTGAGTCCCATAGAGATTGAAATGAGGGAAGCAGGAAGATGTTGAATGCTTCCCATGAAGGTGGACTCAAGATGAAGGGCTTTGTAGTGTTCAGTCTGTAGAGAGGTTTCTACCTTCAGTGATAGACCTAGTGCTTCTCATGATCAAGACTCAGGGATTCTTTCTCCATACCGCCAGATTAGAACATAAAGAAGGACAGATTAATCATTATTTTTTCATTTTTTACAAATTTTAAACCTTTAAATTAAATTTATGTACCAGTAAACTTTAGTTCTCACACTCACATTCCTATTTCTCCCAAATGATTCCCAAATTTATGAGCACATCTGTTACATTTATTTGGACACAAAAATATAAACACACACACACACACACACACACACACACACACACACACACACCTAATGATTTCTTTTACTGTTTCTTAGATATCATTATGTTTGGGCTGGGAACTAGAAAAGCTATCACTTTTCTTCCCCAAGCAGAACTCAGTCTCCATCTCTCATAAAACATTAATTGAACAGTCAGTGAACTCAGGAGGCACTGAATGCATTGGAAAGGAGATTTTAAAAGACTCTCAGTTACACTGTGGTTAATGTCTTTAGATTTTGTGAATTTACCAGACTCAGTCATTTCATGATAGCATCCAGAATGATGTAAGAAATCTTCTTTCTGAAAACATGGTAAATTATCTCATCAACACTGTTAAATAGGCAAAATTTAGTTTGTTTTTCTCTATAAAGTTAAAAAGAATTGATAAATAGAAGCATTGTTGTAAAACAATTTCCTTCAATTATATTATCAGCAATAAAGTGAAGGTATTGCAAAGCTATTCTAATAGAGTTATTGAATTGTCTTGTCAATAAACTGCTGAAGCTGTACTAACGAATCTGTAGTTTCTCATTCAGACATGGATCAGTGTGTGAAATGTCCAGAGGACCAGTACGCCAACACAGAGCAGAACGACTGCATCCAACAAAGCTGTGATCTTTCTAAGCTATGAAGTCCTCTTAGGGATGGCTCTGGCCTTAATGGCCTTCGATTTCTGTGCCCTCACAGCTCTGGTTCTTGGGGTAGTTTTGAAGCAAAATGACACTGCCATCGCGATGGCCAATAATCGCTCTCTGAGCTACATCTTACTTATGTCACTCATGTTCTGTTTCCTCTGCTTCTTGCTCTTCATTGGCCATCGAAACTCAGTATCCTGCATCCTGCAGCAATTCACATTTGGAATTGTATTCACTGTGCGTATTTCCACTGTGTTGGCAAAAACAATCACAGTGCTTTTGGCTTTCAAAGTCACAGCTCCTGCAAGACGGATGAGGTACATTCTGGTTTCAGGAACACTTAACTACATCATTCGCCTCTGTACACTCATCCAAAGTTTTCTCTGTTCAGTTTGGCTAGGAGCTTCTCCTCCTTTTGTTGATATTGATGCAGACTCTGAGCATGGCCACATTATCATTGTCTGTTACAAGGGTTCAGTTATAGCATTTTACTGTGTCCTAGGATACTTAGGCTTCCTGGCTTTAGGAAGCTTCACCATGGCTTTCATGGCTAGGAACCTGCCTGACACATTCAATGAAGCCAAGTTCTTGACATTCAGCATGCTGGCGTTTTGCACTGTTTGGTTTACTTTCCTCCCTGTCTACCATAGCACCAAGGGCAAGGTCATGGTACTGTGGAGATTTTTCCATCTTGTCTTCCAGTGCAGGGATGCTGGGGTGCATCTTTGCTCCCAAGTGTTACACAGTTGTATTCAGGCCACACAGAATTCCTATCCAAAGATCAGGGAGAAATAATATTCCTAAAGGCATATCTCACATATCCATTTTTGAAATTAATTTATTTAATCACTTTACATCTTTGTTGCAGACCCAATATCTTCTCTCCTTCCAGTCCTACCCTCCTCCCTCTCTCCCATCACCTCTCCGCTATTCCTCACATAAGTGAAGATCCCCTTCTCATTCACCAAGCTCACCAAGTTGCATCAGGCCTGAGCATGCCCTTTTCATCTATGGCATAGGAAAATAGTTCCACGATGAGGAATTTATCAAAAGGTTGGCAACAGAGCCCATATCAGGGACAGTTTCCATGGCTCTAACTAGAGGACCTACATGAAACATGTGTTTACCATCATCTACATCTGTGTAGGAGACCTAGGTCTAGTTCATACATAGTCCATGGTTGTTGCTTCAGTCTCACTAAGCCCCTCTGTGCCCTGGTGAGCTGTTTTTGTTGATCTTCTATTGGAGCTCCTATTACCTGAAGGCCCATTTCTCTTCCACTTCACTGTTATACAGAATAGTTATGTATCACTCCATGTTTGACTGTGCATCTCAGCATTTGTTTTGAATCACTGCTGGGTAAAGCCTTTCATATGGTAACTCATCTATGCTCCTGTATGCAACAGAGCAGAGTATCATTAATGGTGTTGGTGGTTGGCTGTCTTCCTTGGGTTGGGTCTTGTGTTGGGCCAGGTATTCTGACTAGTAAATTAATTCTAACCAACAACTATAAAGTTTGTGCATGACCAACAAGTATTGAGTGATAGTACAAGTTTTATCTGATTTTAGAATGATTCTCACTGTTTCCTCTAATGGTGTTATAGCAGTCATGGCTACAACAGTTGTCTACATCATCCCAGTAATCTTGCTCTCCTCCACTTATTTCACATTTTATCATTATTCAGACATAGTGTGGTGAAAAATGTAAATGTTTTTTCTTCTCTAAGATAAAAAAAACGTTCAAAATAAAATGAAAGTTCTTTTAATATGTGAGTGAATGAGTTTGAAGCCTGTTGAATGGTGATTAAAAATTTGCAGATGTTTGTGGGAGAGCATACTCCTGTTTTCACATGATGGTATAACCATGTTCCTACTTGCTGGGGCAAGCGAAGGGAATCCTGATATTATACAAGGTGTTAGAAGATTTGACGTTAGAAGAGAGAGTGATAGCTTGATAAATAGAAAGAATACTGAAGAAGATGGATTGGCATCTCAGGAGTTAATGTGATATCATGTCCTCTTCTTGATTAAGACCTGATTCACTACTCAGCCCTGAAAAAATGATATTAACAACCCTGTGTAACAATAGTTCCAAAGCAGAAGATGTCCTATTCTGGGCTACATGGTTACCTGAATTCACTTGTGCACAAAACAAAACACACACACACACACACACACACACACATTAATAACAGATAGTGCATAATATTTAAAATTAGAGGAAGAACATTTTAATGACTCTGCATAAGGATGCTGCTTTTTGATGTACAGTTAAGTTGCCAGTCTAAGTATCTACCTAAAGAGATATTTTGGAAGAGATGACTGAGACTCTCTTTATGCATACCACATACGAACCCTCAATGTTAAATCTACCATAAGAAACGCAGTTGAACGATTGACAAGAGAATAAAATTTTGTTAAAATAGTCTCTTTAGCATGTTTGAATTTTAGATGACTATGATGGTCAAAACTCTCTGCAGTAGTCATATTTCTATTGAAGGAAAAACATGGACCTTAAACAGCAGCATTTCACTAAGAACTACCAAACACCTTTTTTGTTTGTTTGCTTGTTTAATCTCTATTTGTTTGTCTGTTTTATAAATATCCCTGGACCCAGGTTATAAGGATTAGATTTCTTTTTTAAATAAATATTTTAATTTCATTTCTTGTATAAGGCTGTTTTATAATATGCTTGCAGTAATCACAGACACTTGAAAACAGATTCCAGTCCCATGATCTGCCAGTAAAATTATTGAGGACTAGTACTTGGGTGCTGGGTAGAGATTTCACTATATGCTCTTTAATTACTTTGCAACATGTTTTATGTTTTAGTTCATGGATATCAGTATACATCTTCTAGACGTTGCTTACCTTCTAAGGACATAATCTAGGGGTTAGATCATGAGGATAAAAGACCATCATCCAAGTGGCAAGGGACTTAAATGCTGAGCTATTAAAAGCACCACAAATGTCCTCTAAGAACTTTCATTTCATTACATGATGTGACAGGAAAAGAAGTGAAAAAAAACCCTACCTGTGTGCTATTTGTATTGAGTCAACACTAAATAAATAATCATTTGAGTAATATCATCTGGAGGAAGGGTAATATAAATTGAATAATTTTGGCTAATAACTTTCACTATTACAACCTTTTCAGGTACTATTTCATGAATGTACTAACTGGCTGTTATATGTAACAACATTGAATATAAGATTACTCAATATTTCATATCATGTGTCAACATTTGTCCACACTTGTCACAATTTTAAAAGACAGCAAACCTTTTAAAAGGGGTTTCTAGAAGATCCCATTTATCCCTTCTCTTCTGTGACCATTTCATTTAAATTTCCTATTAGATTTTTCTATAACTGCTTTTCCTATAGGACTGTAAGATCTATTTGTAACATTTTCTATGTTACAGTGTCTAAATAATTGTTGTATTCTATAGGATACATATGTTGAGGCATCATCAGATTCAATTTGTAAATGCATTTGCAAGTAAGCAATCACCTCTAATTAATGTACAATCTCAGAATCATCCTTTTCAGAACTCAAGACAAAGTTCCCTGAAATTGTATATAAGACTGTATGGTATGGTACCCATGTTTTGTTTTTTGATACCTTGCAAAATGGAACACTTAAGCTATGGTACGCAATTGCTTTAAGGTGACATTAATACAACCTTTAAATTTTAAATTATATTTAACTAATTTATTCAGATTAAATCTCAATTGTTTCCCATCACTTGTATCCTTTCATTTTCCCTCCCTTCCACTTGTACTCTATTCCCTCCCCTAGGTCTGTGACTGAAGGGGACCTCCTCCCACACCATACAGTCACAGGCCATCAAGTCTCATTTTGGTAGCCTGCTTATCCCTTTTCTGAGTGCCACCAGTCCTCCACACAAAGGGGAAGTGGTCAAATATGGGGCATCAGTGTGCATGTCAGTGTCAGTCCTCTCTCCCCATACAACTGAGGATGTCCTGTCCATTGGCTAGATCTGAGCAGGGGTTCAATGCCTACCACATGTATTAGACTTGAGAGCCTGTATTTAAAATTCATCATATTCACTTTCATCTATTAATTGATTTTGAAAATATAACACGTATTCTGATTATCATGTTTTATCACTGAAGCCTCAAGTGGTTCAATGGGATAGCATTCTTTAATTTTGTCACAAGGTGGCACTGTAGGCCTTATATTGGATTTCCCTGAAGCTCCTTATTTTAATGAGACAGGGGGCCTCTGCTTAACAGCCCAGGCTGTCCTAGACTCTCTTTGTAGGCGAAACTGGATTTGAACTCAGAACGATCCACCTGCTTCTCTCTCCAGAGTGCTGGAATTAAAGGTGGGGACTGTCAAGCCTGGTTTCTCTGAAGAAATTTAATTGTGGTTTAAGGAATATTCTGATCTCTGTTTTTACAACCTTCATTTTAGTATTCAGTTTTTCAGTCTCCTGTCTCTCTAAGTCTGACTCCTTTTGATTTTCTTTAAAATTATATATAAAATTGAGTTATGATTGAACATGCTTTTTGGTAAGGTGACAATAAAAATTATACAGTGTACAAACCACAATTCTATAACATTTTTCATTTTAAAATATGTAACATACTTTGTCTTTTAATCTCTCTAGTCTTCTCACTGGCATCTCGTAGGCAGGGAACTAATGCTGATTAGAGAACATGTAGCTGGGCTCGTACTTACCTTTCTCCTTTCATAGTATGCAGAGTACCTTCCAGTGCCATGAATACTAGTCCATAGGTGTAAAGGCTTTAGCTCAACTTTTCCATGCTCAGTAAGTCCTATTCTTGTTATTTTTAGCAATGTGGCCTTATCTTTATTTCTGAGTGCAGACTCCTAGAGGACATCCATGTTGGGCTAATGTCCGCTAACAAGTGAGTATATACGATGTGTATATTAGCCTTGTATTGGTTGTACTGTTGGTCCCAAATCATCCAGAAGACTATTAAAGAGAAAGATGCCCTATTTCCCTTAAAGGGTGGGTATGGGTCGATTTTTCGTTGCTTTCTTTGGCTATAGATATTATTGTCATTGGGATTTGGTGATTATTTATTATTGATCTTATTCAGAGAGAAAACAAGGCTGGACTTAGAGATTTCTCTTTTTTCCTTTATCTTTCTTTCTTAGCTATGGAGATAGGGGCTGAAAAGAAAGAAAGGGAAATATAGAAATATATAGGGATCATAGGACAAAAAGTAGATTATTGAATTTACTCCTCAAGTTATGGCCTTAAATGTTACTCATAAGAACAGTTATTTCAATTTATTGATATAGAACTTTGTATATTGACACAAAATAAACTTAATTTTGATACATTGAAATAGAATTAAAATTAATATTCTTCACATATTATATTTCTACTCTAATATGAGGTTTTGTACCCATGTAACTCAATTACTACATGGTTTACTTTCAATACACTGATAGTGCTATTGCAGGCTGTTTAGGAAAATTAGAATAATTAAGTGATACCAGTCAATTGTTAGTTGATCAGCTCATGGCCATGTCAAGTGCAGAAATCTACATCCTAGGTCTAGGTTTAACAGACAGATGTAATTCTACAGATAGATAAGGTATTTAAAATCCTCAGAGACCAACAAATCCTCAGAGACCAACAGAATATGGCATTTAAAGTTGTTTTTATTATTTTAAAGATTCTTTGAATATAAAACAGGTTAACCCCTGGCAACACCCAGCCTACCTGAAAGATGATGATGAGCATCAAAGAACCTCCTTAAGGAGATGGCTTCAAATGTGTCAAAACAACCACTGGACAAAATGTCCTTGTGGCTACCACGGCCAGAATTCTACTTAAAATGGAAAAGTTGGATGCATGCAGAGCCAAAAGCCAAACTTTGCCAAGATAGAGTAAGCAAGCCTGGGATAGTTCCTGCATCACAAATATGTCTGTCAAATATATTGGGCCAGAAGGATGAAGATGATGCTCCAACGTTAGGGAGAGTTTGGGTGTTTGTCCAAGCATCAAAGTGTCTCTTTAATTTTTTCATTATGGAAGCTGTTAACCTGAACTTCCTGTTTACTCGGGTAATTAAATGTATTCTTTCTCAAGTCTCTGATGGAGTTGAGGAAGAGATAGTTAGTTTTAAAATTAAGCTTAGTTGTTCAGGAGTTAAGATACTTTTAGATCTATATAAATATTTTAGGTTGATAGATATAAACTTTAATAGAGATTGATTTACATTCAGAATTTCAGTCTCATCAAGATAGGAATGATGATTTCTTCAGAGTTGCCAAAAGCAAATAAGCAAAATGCTATGGATGTAACATTTATCTAATTGCTGATTGTTTTGTGGTTCTTGTTGTATGTAGTTTATTGCATATATGTGTAATAATATAATGTATAGTTAAAGGGTGGCCTTTTATTTTTATTTATTTATTTTTTAAAATTAATTTATTCTTGTTACATCTCAATGTTTATCCCATCCCTTGTATCCTCCCATTCTTCCCTCCCTCCCATTTTCCCATTATTTCCATCCACTATGACTGTTCCTGAGGGGGATTACCTCCCCCTGTATATGCTCATAGGGTATCAAGGCTCTTCTGGAAACCTGCTGTCCTTCCTCTGAGTGCCACCAGGTCTACCCCTACAGGGGACATGGTCAAATGTGTGGCACGAGAGTACGTGAGAATATCATATCTCACTCTCCACTCAACTGTGGAGAATGTTCTGACCATTGGCTAGATCTGGGTAGGGGTTTAAAGTTTCCCGCCTGTATTGGCCTTGGCTGGTGCCTTAGTTTGAGCGGGACTCCTGGGCCCAAATCTGCCTATCATAATGTGCTACATGTAGGTTTCTAGGACCCTCTGGATCCTTCTGCTTTGCTATTCTCCCATGCTTCTCTCATTTAGAGTACCAATAGGATGTCCTCCCCTCTGTCCCAGTTTCCTGGTAAGTGAAGGCTTTCGTGGGACATGCGCCTTGGGCTACTATGCAGATATAAGTGAGTATATACCATTTGATTCTTTCTGGTTCTGGGTTAACTCACTCATTATGATCATTTCTAGCTCAATCCATTTATCCACAAATTTCAGGAATTTCTTATTTTTAATAGCTGAGTAGTATTCCATAGTGTATATGTACCACAGTCTCTTTATCCATGATTCTACTGATGGACACTTAGGCTGCTTCCATGTTCTGGCTCTTATGAATAAGGCTGCTATGAACATGGTTGAGCAATAATTTTCTTGTGTGCTGGAGCATCTTCTGGGTTTATTCTAAGGAGTGGAATAGTTGGATCTTGAGGAAGCCCTATTCCCATTTTTCTGAGATAGCACCAGATAGATTTCCAAAGTGGCTGTATTAGTTTGCATTCCCATCAGCAATGAAGGAGTGTTTCTCTCTCCCCACATCCTTGCCAGCATGTGGTGTCACTTGAATTTTTGATCTTAGCCATTCTGATGGGTGTAAGATGGAATCTCAGAGTTGTTTTGATTAGCATTTCCCTGATGACTAAGGAGGTTGAGCATTTCTTTAAGTGTTTCTCAGCCATTTGATATTCCTCTGTTGAGAATTCTCTGTTTAGTTCCAAGCCCCATTTCTCAATTGGGTTATTTGGTTTGGTGGTGTTTAATTTCTTGAGTTCTTTATATATTTTCGATATTAGACCTTTGTCAGATGTAGGGTTGGTGAAGATCTTTTCCCAGTCTGTAGGCTGTCGCTTTGTTCTCAAGACAGTGTCTCCTGCCTTACAGAAGCTTCTCAGCCTCATGAGGACCCATATATTAATGGTTGAAGGCCTGGGCCGTTGGTGTTCTGTTCAGGAAGTTGTCTCCTGTGCCAATATGTTCCAGGCTCTTCCCCACTTTTTCTTCTAAGTGACTTAGTGTCTCTGGTTTTATGTTGAGGTCTTTAATCCACTTGGATTTGAGTTTTGTGCATGGTGACAAATGTGGCTCCAGTTGCATTTTTTTTACACATAGACCTCCAGTTAGACCAGCACCATTTTTTTGAAGATGCTATCCTTTTTCCATTGAATGGATTTTGTTTCTTTGTCAAAAATTAAGTGACCATATGTGTGTGGATTCATATCTGGGTCTTTTATTCGATTCCACTGATCAAACAGCCTGTTGCTGTGACAGTACCATGCTGTTTTAATTACTATTGCTTTACAGTAAAGTTTGAGATGAGGTTTGGAGATTCCTCCGGAGCACCTTTTACTGTACAGGATTGTTTTAGCTATTCTGGGTTTTTTGTTTTTCCATATGAAGTTCAGAATTGAACTTTCAATGTCTTTAAAAAATTGTGTAGGTATTTTGATAGGGATTGCATTGAATCTATAGATTGCTTTTGGTAGGATGGCCATTTTTACTATGTTAATTCTCCTAATCCATGAGCAAGGAAGATCATTCCATCTTCTCAGGTCATCTTCAATCTCTTTGAATTTTTTTCAAACAAGTCCTTCACCTGCTTAGTTAGAGTAACTCGTAGATATTTTATATTGCTTGTGGCTAATGTGAAGGGTGTGGTTTTCCTAATTTCTTCCTCTGCAAGCTTGTCATTTGTGTATAGGAAGGCTACAGACTTTTTGAGTTAATTTTGTATCCAGCTAATTTGCTGAAGGTATTTATCAGCTGTAGGAGTTTTCTGGTGGAGTTTTGAGGGTCACTTGTGTACACTATTATATCATCTGCAAATAGGGATAATTTGACTTCCTTCTTTACCCTTGATCTCCTTTTGTTTTCTTATTGCTCTGGCTAGAACTTCGAGTACTATATTGAAGAGATATGGAGAGAGTGGGCAGCCTTGCCTTGTTCCGGAATTTAGAGGAATTTCCTTGAGTATCTCACCATTTACTTTGATTTTGGCTATTGGCTTGCTGTATATAGCCTTTATTATGTTGAGAAAAGTGAAAGGGTGGCCTTTTATTAAACTAAAAAGGGGAAGTGTGGGGTAATGCCTTAAATCAGTGTAGCAGTTCCCAATAAAGAGCTGTTTTGCCAATCAGCTGAGCAGATGGACAGGATGTTGAAGGCATAAGTTTTGGGGAAAAAAGCATGAAGAGGATGCTGGAGCAGGTGGCTGAAAAAAGAGACTGAGGGATGAGAATCATGTCTGGGGCTGTAAACTGTCTTCAGCCTGTGGCTAAGCTGAGTAGATCCTGCACTTATACTGGAATTGCTATGCTACATGCTGCAATCTTTCAGTTATCGACCCCTGCTCAGAGCATCCTCTATGCTGCATATTGTATCTTTGAGTTGCTAATATTTGTGTTGGAAAAGAAACAAAGTAGCTCAGACAGGGAGCAATTCTCAGAGATTGCATTCTCTTCAGCCTGGCTAGAGGGCCTAGGGAGGAAATGAGTCTATCCAGGTGCTTTTGTGTCTTTGCTATACAAACTATGCCTTGTGTGGAATAAAATTGAGCCTTGATCAGGACTGCTTGACCTGGTTCCATATTTGCTGTGTTTTTGTTCCTTTTCTTTCACTTGCACTCCCTCTTTCAGTGAACTTATTTGATACATCCTGAAGAACAGGACAGAATCGACTCTGTGGAGTGATCAGACTGGCAAGGTATTGGTTTACCTGTGGGTTTTAAGGATATTAGGATTAGCATAGCTCATATTCTGCTCAGCATAGTGCTGGGAGAATAAACCATAATCTTTGTGTTTGTCCTTTGGGAACTATTTGCCTAAAGAAATCTACTGACTTAATAATTTAATGTGTTAACTAATGCAGCAAGAATAAAAGGTACTCCCACAGCAGGAGATGATTGTATGAACAGAAAACTGATAGATAGCACCAGCACCAAGCTTAACAATTAATAAATGGGACCTCATATACTTGAAAATCTTCCATCCAGGAAAGGACACCGTTAATAAGATAAAACAGCAGCCTTACAGAATTGAAAATATTTTCACCAGGCTGATCTGACAGAGGGCTAATACCCAAAATATATAAGGGACTCAAGAAATTAGACACCAAATAATCTATCTAAAAGAAGTGGACAGGGCTGAACAGATAATTCTCAAAAGAGGAAAGTCAAATCCCTAAGAAACATTTTAAGGCTCAGCATCCTTAGCCATCAGGGAAATGCAAAGCAAACTGTCTCTGTGATTCCATCTTCTCCTCATCAGAATGATCATGTCAAAAAAGTGACTTTCTCATGCTCATGTAGAGCAAGGGGAATATTCCTCCATTGTTGTTGGGAATTCAATCTTGTACAGCCACTATGAAAGTAAGTATGCCAATTACCTAGAAAACAAGGAATTGAATTACCTCACGTTCCATATACCACTCTTTGAAATATTCCCAAAGGATGCTACATCCTACCCCAAGGGCACTTGCTCAACTAGGTTCATAGTGGCTTCATTCATAACAGCCAGAAACTGGAAAAAAACTAGATGCACCTCAACTTAAGAATGGATAAATAAAATGGAATACATTCATATAGTGACACGTTAAAAATGACATTATGAAAATTCTAGGCAAATGGAATGAACTAGAAAAAATCATCTCTAGAGAGGCAACTTAAACCCAAAAAGACAAATATGGTATGTACGCATGTATAAGTGGATAGCAGTTAGTAAGTAAATAATAATTATGCTAAAATCTGTAGACCCAGAAAAGTTAATTAACAAGGAGGACTCTTGGGTGGTTTCATGCATCTCCCTTAGAAGTGAAAATAGATCAATTTTGTAGATGGACAATTGGAGTGTAATGTTGGAAATAGGCTTGATCACAAAGGGGTATGAGAGGGATGGGGGAGAGATGGCTTGAATTGGTAGACGCTTGGGGAGCAATGTGGAAACAGTACAATAGAAACATACAGGATTGTAAAAGGGTGATCTTAGCTAAGACTCCTAGTAAAAGATGCTATGGAGCCTGAACCATATGGAGCTAATAATGAGGCAAACATTCCAGGGTTAGGTCATGGACACCAATGCCACAAAACTTTCCATCTATAATTTATCATATCTGATAAATATGCTGAGTCAACGGAGAGGCTTAACTTGTGGGAGAGGCCAACCAATGACTGGTCATTATGGGGCCCACACCAGAGAAGGATCCCATGCCTAAGGATGACCAGCAACCAGAGCCTGGATATGCCAGAGACACCGGATAGAAAAAAATCAATAAAATGATTCCTAATGATATTTTGCTACACTCATAGATCAGTGTCTACCTCAATTCTCATCAGAGAGATCTCTGCTGACAGCTGATGGGAGCAGATGCAGAGAGGCCCATAGCCAAACAGGATGAGAGAGCCCAAATTGGAGATCATGGTCGAGTCTCTCCCCTTGGAGCTTTACAAAGCATTTGAAGAGAGGGAGGAAGAATTATTGGAGCCAGAGGGGTTAAGAACACCAGTAGAGCCTGATTCCCAGAACCAAATAAGCAGAGATCATAGGAGCTTACTGAGATAGAAACAGCAACCATGCATTCTACATTTATCTGCATTAGGTCCTTTGCATAAATATTAGGGTTGTTAGTTTGTTTTTTGTGGGACTACTAAGAGTGGTGGTGTGGTGGTGATGATTTTGAGTCTTTCAACTGTTCTTGAGACACTTTTCCTCCTACTAGGTTGTCTCACCCACCATTCATATGAGTGATTGCACCCAGTCTTGTTGTAGCTCCTTGTGATGTGTTTGGCTGATAGCCCTGAGAGGCCTTCTCTTTCCTGAAGGGAAATGGTGATGTGGATCAGGTGGAGAAGGTAGTGAGGAGGGGAAGCAGAGCTGGAAGGTAGAAGGGAGATGGGGCTAAGAGGAGTGGAAGGAGAGAAATCTGAGATTGGGATGTTGAAAAAATTAGAAAAAAAAATCTAAGGAGGCACAGCTATGCTAAGATGGAACATAATAGACAGCAAGCAAAACCTATTCAGAAAAGATAGTAAAGCGTGTACCTTATACTCATTAAATGAAAAAATACAACAGGTAATTACAATTCTAAACATGTACACATGTGTAGGCTCAATTTTTTAAACAAATATATTTTATTATGAACTTATTAACTGAGAGTACCTCACTTATAACCTGACTAACCTAAACAATAAGAAGAGGAAATTAAAGAATAAAGTAATGAAACCATAAGTATATCAGATCCGAGGTACAATTCTTCTGGAATAATCCAAAGGATTTCTTCTGAAGGAACCTGGAGAAACCAGAAGCCGGAATCTCAGCCAGAGCCAGGATCCTAAAAGCCTTCCCTCAAATGATTCTATCAACGAGCATCTCAAAGTGGACTACTGAAGAGCCAAAAGTGTTCAAAATCTCCAAAGGCCCTGCCTCTTGTTTTAGGCGCACGTATGTATCTCTTCTCAGAATTTGTTCAAGGATGTTTTTCAGCTGGTTAACAACCAATTTCTTCCACATGGTGGTTCGACTTCTAAGGCGATAAACATTACCTGCTCTCTCCTAAGTCTTGTTCTCATGCCCCACTTGTGATCTAAACAAAAAAAAACATGTTTCTCTCTCTTTCACACTTCAAACACATCAATACCCATCTTCAATAGTGAAACAGTATTTGGTTTAGAAGCAGATCAACCCTGCTGTAGAGATGGTGGTAATTTTAATACCTCATTTTCAGCAATAGAAGGGTAATATGGAAAAAAACTAAATAAATAAACTATAAAGTTCAGTAAGTCAGTTCTATCACTGCCCTTAAAACACCTTTTGCACTTGAAAACCTCTATATTGATGACATGTTTATAGAAAGTATTGTTTGCCAGCTATGCACTCAGAAGCCTTCAATGACCAACCCAGATAGAACAATAATTTCAAATTGTGCTCAAAATATGAACATTCTGTCTCACAACCCTTCTGTTTTCTAATAACCAATGGACTATGGAGCTTAAAAAGCCTGAAAAGGCAACTTTAACACAAAACATATTAATTTAAAGCCATTTTTATATCTATAGAGACAAGAGAATGTAAATAAGGACTCCTTTATATTTTATACACACTATGTACACACAAAGACAAAACGCAATACAACAGTGGGTCTCAGTGAGCATACAGGCTTAGAATTTTGCATTTTGATCTTCTGAGAACCAAGACACAAACACACTGTGGGAAACTCAAGAGAGATTCATGTCCTCCACAAAGAGTATTACATATGAATTTTCAGCAAAAGTTCTTTACAATCTGTGTTGTCTTACTAGTTATACTTATAAAGTATTTTTTGGCATGTAAGAGAATATAAAAAGATATCTCTAAAAGAGTACTCGGTATACTTATTTGGATATTCCAAATTTCTGTGTAGACCATATCTGCCTTGAGAATATAGGTTTATAAAATCGTATGTACCTGTCAAACAAGGCACTGTGCAAAATGTCTTCATTTCTACCACAGACAGAACTCTTCCTAAATGTGGGCAAGCTTGGATGTAGGCCAAACTCAGCCAAACTGGGTAAGGAAGCCCTCAATAGGTTTTTCCTCACAAATATGTCTGGCCCAGATATATCGGGCCCAAGAGTTGCAGATGATGCTCCAATGTTCTAGAGAATTTTGGATGACTACTTAGGCAACAAACCATCTCTGTCATCTTCTCTTTTGGGAAGGGGCTAAGTTGGACTCCGTGTATACTCAGTTAATTAATTTATTCATTCTCAAGCCTCTGATGGAGTTGAAGACCTGATAGTTTAGTTTTACAATTAACCTTAGTTGCTTAAGGGCTAAGATGTTTTTAGTAGAGATCGATGTTTAAGTTGATAATGATGGGAAATGATAAATATTATTGATATACATTCAGAATTTTAGATTCACCAAGATAAGAAATGTGTTTTCTTCAAGGCTACCAGATAAAAACCTCAAAACATATGAATGTAACATATATATAATTCCTGATTGTTTTATGGTCCTTTTCTGCTATATGTAGTTTATTGTATATACGTATTATAATATAAATGCCTATTTAAAAATATTTAATAAAAACTGTAAAAAGGTTCACACTATAACACAAAGAAAAGGAAAAGAAAAGGAAACCATTGAACTGTGTTTCAGAAATGCCCAGATTAAAACGTGAACCACCATGATGTCCAGCAAGATACTCCGCTTTGATAGAATATGGTTTGTTATAAGATGTACAATTATTATGATTTACGTTGAAGGGAGCATTTTTACATTCCATAATTTAATCAGTATACATTTCACTTAGTATGAATTACCATCTTCTACCTCACAAACAGATCTTGATGTCATGATGATAAATAAACATGTATAAACATTAGTGGTGACTATGACAATGCAAAACTTAAAGAAATAACTGAAAATACATTGTAGAACAAAATAGCAAAGATGCCAATCCTGAAAAATATAATTTTGATAACTGTTAAATATATCTTGTACAACTCATTTATGTAATTTTCATATCTTCAACATGAAATACTATAAATACTTAAAGTAAACCATTCATTATTAAATGTTTTAACATAACCAGTAAGCAGATATTTATGTCCTTTAATTTGAAAAATGGAAAAAAGGAAAAATCTTCAAAAAGAAGAAATGTTTAAAATCAGACTATTCTTATTCTGCTAACATTTAAATCATTTTAAGTTATTAATATACAAATATACACATGACAGCTAAAATGCCACTTCATCGTACAAGTCAAACATACTTTTCAGTTAGTGTGAAGGAAAATTTCTCCCAAACACAGTAAGAGAAACTGTCATTATTGCTTTGCAGGGAAGTTAACCAGCATGCTTATTGATGCAATAGTATGCATACATGTACTCCTGTAAATTAATCTCCTTTAGTCAGGATATCCTGAACTTATCAACTATTCCTTTATCATCATCCTAATTTTCACAAGAAAGTAAAATACTAATATAAAATTAGAACAAACAAAATTAGTACCATATCAGTTAATTCTAGCTGAACAATTTATGACCTTTTGATGCTATGGCAATTGAGATAGGTATACTTATGCAGCTATAATTAGAACAGTGTATAGTTAACTGAAGTAAGACGGATCAATTACTCTTTTAAATCACATATACATTCTTTTCTATATATGTGATAAACTTTATGAAGAGTAGGAAAGCATTTGTGAACCTTGAAGGTGCCCCACACTCTATGAAAAGTACATTTGGAAATGTGTTGTCTTCATCAAATATTTACTTGTTTATAGTTTATATAGTTAGAAGTTAATTTTGGTTTTATTTATAACTTCAAAAGATATTAAATCTCTTGTCAAAAAAAAGATATTAAATCACACACAGCTCTCTTTTCTTGACATAGTAGGCAAGCAAGCCACAGTGAGCCCATGTAACTACAAGTGTGGTCTTTGCAGAAATGGGGTGGCTGCTGAAGAACCTAAGAGGGATTCGATCTGATGCACAGTGGTACTTGAGCTGTTGAGATAGGAAAGCAGAGGAGGAGGAGAGAAATAAGGATAACATTGGCTGTAAAGAAGAATATTTTCCTTTGTATCATAGAGTGTGCATACATCTGGTAGACCATAGGAATTTGCAATCTTACTTGAAGTAAGCCATGATCCCTATGGCCAGCAGACTCTTTCAGAGAAAATTTTGTTAAGATCCCTATTTTTAAATTTCCCATGCTCTCTTTGGTATGTCCATTTGAGACTAAGCCTATTACATCATTTTTAAAGTCTAACACATCGCAACTTAAATCTCTATTTTTCCTCCACTGTTGAATTGGGTACTTGTTCCACAGCCACCTTATAGCAGACACAGTAATGCCACATCGACAACAATCCATTCTCATTCTTAAGTTTACTGTAGGTGATTTTCTGCCCATTTTCTTCAGCCATTCCAGAATATGTATTTTCATGTTCATTTTTTAGTTCAGACCTGAGTATCATCTGCATTTCTCATTTTTAGATGCTTATTGTGTGGTTACCTACATCTATGAATATGTTTGCCCAGGATAAAACACACATGACTTCCTTTAAACACTAACATTCATAATTGTTTCTCTTTAGCAGAACCTAGGAAACTGAAGCTGACTTGCCTGACAATTTGTCTTAATCTGGCACCATTGAGAATGCCTAGAAACATCTTTCTGAGACCTCATCACAAAAAAATGTGTGTTCAGAAACATACTCATGAACAAACAAATACACATTGGAGATCTACATCTATTTACCTCTATAAATGCGGCAGACAGATAAACATGGTGAGTTACAGAGAAAAAAATTGAAATTCAGATAAAATAATATGAGACAGATGGATGTATTTCTATAGCAGAAAGTATGTCTCAATGTCTAATTCTCGCACTCCTGTCCCTAAATTATCATAAGCAAACACACATTATTTGTCACTCCAGTCTCACAGAAGGAAATCTGTGGTCACTAACCTCAGTGGCATCATCTTTTTATACAAGAGCACAGCTAGACCTAAGAATTCCCTCAGATACTCTATCAATTTTCTATCCTATGATATTTTCTCCACATAGCTAACATTGAAAACATGCAAAGCCTGTGGAATTACAGGCATGCCCAAGAATACATGGAGCTTTCCTGTGTCTACTGTGGAAAAGAAAGAAAAAAATTTCTGTATTATCATGTATTGTGCTGAGCTATGTTTCCTCCAATATTATGCTCTCTAGGACTTTTGTTATGAAGGCATGTTGGTGCTTGTCTAGGAATGATCTTTTTAAAAATAATTTATGCATTTGTTTACTTGTTTATTCATTCCATTTACATCCTGTTTATAGCCCCTGCACTCTTCTCCAGGTTCCACCCTCCCTCCCTCTTCCCCCACCATTCTACCCCAGCTCATCAACTCCTATCCAGACTGAGCCCATCCTTTCCTTCTGTGGCCTGCTGACGTAGCCCGACCAAGTGGGAATGATTAAAAAAAGCAAGCAGCAAAGTCCATGTCAGAAACAGCCTGTACTCCCTTTTCTGTGGTCCTAACATGAAGCCTGAGCTGCCCTTTGGCTACATCTGTTAGGGAATCTAGGTCCAGTCTATACATGGCACTTAGTTGAAGCTTCAGTCTTTGCAAGCCCCTCTAGGATAAGGTTACTTGCATTTGTTGGCTTTCTTGTGGATCTCCTGTAATCTACAGGTATTTCTCTTTATCCCTCCTTTCATTTTCCCCACAAAACTCCCTATACTTCACCCAATGTTTGGTTATTAGTCCCAGCATCTGTTTCTATCTGCTGCTGGGTGGACATCTATGCTAGGCTTCTGTCTATGAGCCTATCAGAATGTTGTTAATAGTATGAGGGGTTGGCTTTCTCCCATTGGCTTGGTCTCAGCTTGGTCCAGGCACTGGATGGACATTCCCTCAATCTCTGGTCATTCTTTATCCCTGCACCTCTTGTCAGTGTACGGTACATTTTGGGTCAAAGTTTGTGTGGGTGGGTTGGTGTTCCTCTCCCTCAACCAGGAATCTTGTCTATTTAGGGCATTTCCTCTTCAGTATCCATGTCCCTTGCTACTAGGTATCTTAGTTACAGTTATCCCACATATCCTCTCAGGAGCCAAATCTGTCTTAGTTCTCCAGCTTATGATCACAGAATACCCTGCCCATGGATTCTCTTCTCTTTGTAGTCCCTCTGTCCTTTTATATCTTTTCTCTCCATATCTGTTACCCACCTTGATTTCTGTCTGAACTCCCTCTCACACTTTGTCCCCTATATTCAACTACTTCTACTCTCTATCCTATTTCCCTTTCACAGTGAGATTCATGCCTTGTCTTTTGGGCCATTTTTGTTATTTAATTTCTTTGGGTCTGTGAATTGTAGTGTGTTTATCATGAACTATGTGGCTAATTCTGCTTATCACTATTTACCATTCCTGTCTTTCAGGGTCTAAGTTGCCTCACACTGGATGAACTTTTCTATGCCTACCAATTTGAATTCCAGAAGTGGCAGACTTAAGGACTCTCAGCAGTACTCTGCCTGCAGTTCCAGAGGTGAGAGCCATTGGGGACTACCAGCAGTAGTGAAGCTTGTCCTTGATCTTTGCATGCCAGTCCCCAGTCCCCACATCTATCTGCAGTTGCTGAGTAACCTCTCATTGGGGACTATCAGCAGAGATGAGGACTTCCCTGTGTCCTTTCTTCATGATTACCATGTCCGTAGCTCTGTCTGCAGCTCCAGTGGCAGCATCCATAGGAGATTGCCAGCAACTGTGAGATCTACCTCTCAACTACCATGCACTGTCTTCTGGGTCCAAGGTCTGTTTGCAATCCCAGAGATGGCAGCTATCAGGGACTTCCTTGGCAGTACCTAACATAGACTAACTACTAGCAGCACATCATGCCTATTCCTAGGGCCCAACTCTACCTACAATTGCAGAGGCATCAGCCACCAAAGACTACCAGGGATCTTCAAGTGTGCCACCACCAGGGAAAACTAGATGGTTAATGAATAACATAGGAACACACTCAAAAATAACCCAGGGAAATATAGATTCTTCAGAACCCAGATATCCTACTCATATAAGGTTGGATCATGTAAAACAACCCTAAAAACTGCATTCTCTAAAATAAATAGAAGATAATATCAGAAGATGGAAAGACTGTCCTTGTCCATGGATGCGAAGAATCAACATAATAAAACTGGCCTTGTTACCAAAAGAAATCTATAGATTCAATGCAGTTCCCATCAAAATAGCTACACAATAATTTACAGATATTGAAAGATCAATTCTCTTCTTCATATGGAAAAAGAAAAAAACAAGAGTAGCTAAAACAATCCTTTACAATAAAATATCTTGTGAAGGAATCTCTACCCCAGATCTCAAGCTGTGCTGTACAACAACAGTAATACGAACAGCATCTTACTAGCATGGAAATAGGCTGGTTGATGAGGGGAATTGAATCAAAGACCCATAAATAAATCCTCACATCTATGGGCACTTGTTTTTTTTTCAGAGAAGCAAAATCCATACCATGGAAAATACATAGGATCTTCAACAAATGATGCTGTTCTAACTGGATGTTACATGTAAAAAATGCAAAAAAGATCCATATTTTTCACCCTACACAAAACTAAAGGCCCAGTGTGTTAAAAACCTCAACATTAAAAACAGACACACTAAATCTGTTAGAAAAAAAATTGTGAGAGAGCTTTGATCTCATTGTCACAGGAGACAACTTCCTGGAGAGAACACAAACAGGTCAGGCTCTAAGGGCAGTAATTAATAAATGGAACATCATGAAACTGAAAATCTTCTGTAAGGCAAAAGGCATTGTCAACAGTACAAAACAAAAACCTAACTACTAGGGAAAGATCTTTACCAATCCTACATCTGACAAATATTTAATATCCAAAATATACAAAGAACTCAAGAAATTAAACACCACCAATATAAGTAACATAATTAAGAAGTGAGGTTCAGAGCTAAATAGAGAATTTTCAACAGAAGAATATTGAATGGCTGAGAAACAATTAAAGAAATGCCCAACCTCCTTAGTCATCAGAGAAATGCAAATCAAAATGCCTCTGATATTCCATCTTACACTCATCAGAATGGTTAAGTTCAAAAATTCAAGTGACAGGACATGGTGGTGAGCATGGTGGTGAGAAAGAGGAAGAACACTCCACCACTGCTTGTGGGAGTGCAAACTTCTACAGCCACTTTAGAAATCAATCTGGCATTTTCTCAGAAGGTTGAGAGTAATGCTACCTCAAGACCCACCTATGACAATTCTTGGCGAATATCCAAAAGATGGTCCACCCCACAAAAAGGAAATTTCCTCAACTATATTCGTGGCAGCCTTAGTCATAATAGCCAGAATCTTTAATCTCCCTAGATGTTCTTCATTCAAAGAATGGAAAAAGAAACTGTGGTACAATTATAAAATGGAATACTACTCAGTTATTAAAAAAGAAAGCAAATATTAAAATTGCAGGCAAGTGTATAGAACTAGAAATTATCATCTTCAGTGAGATAACCCAGACCCAGAAGATATGCACGGCATACATTCACTTATAAGTGGATATGAGCCTGACATGAATGTCCTCTTGGAGTCTCCACTCACATGGGCTCAGGACAGATGCTGGGACTCTCTACTGAACTCCAGGTGATGGTGGTATGGAAGAGTGGAGAGATGGAGCATCCAGAGGGTCTAGGAGCCCCACAGGAAAACTCAATTCTTTCAGGTCTAGACACTCAAGGAGTGGGGTGCTGCACAAACTGCTGTACCAACCAAGGTCAATGCATGTAGGAAATCTAGACCCTCTTATCAGATAGAGCCCATGGATAGCTCATTTTCCACGGTTGTGCTGAGAGTGGGGACTGCCTCTGACATGAACTCTGGTGACCCCAATTTGAGCACTTCTCCTTGTTGTGGAGGTCTTGTGCCACTTAGAAGAAGGGGAAGCCGGTAATCTTCATGAGACCAGATAAACTGTGATCTTAGGGTGTGTGAAGGAGGTATCCTTCTGTCACAGGTCTAAGGGAAGGGAATAGGGTAAAAGCGGGAGGGGGAGCCAAAAGGTACAAGTGAAGACACAACTTTCAGGATATAATCTTAACAAATTATTAAAAAATAATAATGACCAAATAGTTTAATGAGATTAGGGGAGTTATTAGTGTGAGTTGAAACTGAGGGCTCCAGTATGGTAAGAAGGATACAGCCATTTTATTTAGCAAATGTAGTAGTAAGTTTTGCTCCATTAAACCTCTCATGGAACATTTTGTATTTTCGTAAGTTAGCACTGAGCATAGACACTTGTCTGTCATGTTTATTCAAGCATTATTCATAATAAATAATATATGAAATCAAATTTAATGGCTCATAACAGATGATAAAATAAATAAAAAATAAGATCCAACATTTGGTGACTTTACCTTCATATCTACATATTCATTTGCTATTTGTAATACATTTTTAGAATGTTAAAATTTCATTAAATATATTATCTCTTGGGGAGATGAAAGATGGCAGTGCCAACTATGCACTGTGTCTGAGCAGCAGGATTGAGCCTAGAGAAAAGATGGGAGCAAGAGACCACAAGACCAGGAGAGCCCGAAGTGAGAGATATTGACATGGTGCAGAGCACAGGTGGGTCTGTTGGGCCATTCATGTGGTCCAGGGAGGATGGGTGCTCAGTTCCCAGGGACTAGCTGCAAACAAGACTGTCAGCTGTAGCTCTGCTCTATATCTTGGACTGTGTATCTGGGACTGAACTGTGGGTGATGAAACACCATCATCTACATCTGCTGGCCAAAGGGAGAACCCAGTAGAATGTGTGGATCATACCCCAGACCACACACCTGTAGTCTTGTGTGTGCAGGCTGGGTATTTAAAGCCCAGCACAGACACGTGGGTGGTACCTGCACTCTCTCTGGCTGAACTGTGGGTTGCAGACTATTAACCTTATTATCAGCTAGCCCAGAATGGAGCACAGTGTATATATATGGGATAGATCTGACTTCAGATCACTGTGCCAGTTCAAAGAGGAAGTTAGGGCCCATTTAGAGGCCCAGATGGCTAAAGACAGATTCTCAGCTAAGGCGTGGCTCCCACTCTCTCTGTTGAACCGAATCTGGGTCCCACGGCAGGAGCAAGAATGGGAAGGAAGTTCAGGCCAGCAGACAGCTTCTACACTCTCTGACAGACAGAATCTAGGTCCCATGGCTAGGGCTGGAGCAAGAAGAGACAGGCTTGAGAAAGAATGGGCAAAAGCCTAAGACAGCTAGCAGCTCCACACTCTCTGGTGTGGTGCCCATGCCACCACGGTACCGAGTTGAGGGAGAGGGACTGCGGATTTAACTCATACACACACACACACACACACACACACACACACACACACACACACACACTGTGGGTCCTTCATGCTAAGAGAGCAGCAGCCGCAGCAGTGGTTTATTATTCTCTGCCTTTCAGAGTTCCAAAGAGCCTTCTTCTAGGCAGCAAATAGGAATCCTCCTCCCAGGTGAAATCCCTCAAGAGGCGATTGTACACAGGAGGAAAAGTCTTGAGGAAGGGAGTGGTGCATTCTCAGAGCAATAAACATGACTAGCTAACCAAGATAAACACAGACATGGAAGCTGCTAGAAACAGGACATGAAACAGCAAGAAAGGCAGGCAGCCAAGTCAGGCCTGGTTCCTACACTCTGGCATACAGAGCTGAGGTACCAGGGCCCCTGTGGCAAAATGCAGGATCTCCAAAACCCAGCCAAAGGCAGATATTACCTTCATTGTCTCAGACTGAACCTTGGGCTGCAGAGCACCATCACAAGCCTCTGTTGGCTGAGTGGGCATATCCCATGGTGCGAGGCAAAGTCCCTTGGTGCTGAAACTGAGTCACTGAAGGATACCCTGATCCCCACATGTGAGGGGTCTAGCCCTATAGACACTCACCAAAGAACCTCTCTCAACGACCAGTGAAGGACACAAAAACTACATCCAAGCATCAGAAAAAGCAAGAGAGCTAAAGACCAGCATAAAAACACAAACATGAAAATTGAGAACAACATGACATCTTCAGAACTTCATTATCCCAAATAATTAAACCCTGGGACTGCAAACACAACCGAAGCACAAGAAATGACATCAAATCCTTAGTAATGAAGATGATAATGGAGGAAACAAACAAAATCACTAAACAAATACAGGAAGATGTGACCAAACAGATTGAGGTCCATAGAGAGGCCCTGACAGAAACTTATAGAGTGGAAATGAAGAAATCACTAGAAGAAACTCAGGAAAATGTGAACAATCAGATGAAGAAAATCAATAAAACAGTTCAAGATCTGAAGTTCAAAATGGGAAAATGATAAAAGTACAGACAGAAGAAAGCAAGAAACATGAGAAATTATAGAAGAAAACAGGAAATGCAGAGGTAATCTTCGCTAACAAATTCAGGAGATGGAGGAAAGAATCTCAGGTGCAGAAGATACAATAAAAGAATTTGATGCAACCATCAAAGAAAATGTTATGTCTCAAAAATTCCTGACAAAAACCATCCAAAATATCAAGGATATCATGAAAAGATGAAATCTAAGGATGTAGGAATTGAGGAAAAAAATCCCTGCTCCAAGTCCCAGAAAATAACTTCAGCAAATTCATAGGAGAAAATAGTCCCAACTTAAAGAAAGAGATGCATATAAACATAAAAGAGGCCTACAGAACACCAAGTAGAATAGATGAAAAAATAAATTATGCCCATCAATTAATAATGAGAACATAAAATACATAGAACAAAAAAAATATTATTGGCAGCAAAGAAAAAAGGCCAAATGGCAAATCTAGCAAAATTACATCAGACTTCTCAGCAGAGACCATAAAAGCCAGAAGACCCTGGGCAGAGTTCCTGTAAACCCGAAGAGACCACATTTGCCAGGCCAGAGTACTAGATCCAGTGAAACTTCCAATAACCATTGATGGAGAAATCAATATATTCCTTGACAAAAAGAAATTCAAACAGGACCGATCCACAAGTCTGTTCCTACATAAGTTACTAGAAGGAACACTCCAACACAAAATGACAAACTACAACCAAGAAAACACAGGAAATAGATAACTTCACTGTAACAAAACAATCACACAAACACTTTACCACAACCAACATCAAAATCACGGGACTTAACAGTCACTGGTCGTTCATATCTGTCAACATCAATGGTCTCAATTCTCCAATAAAAAGACATAGACTAACAGAATGGAAGCATAAACAAGATGCAACATTCTTCTGCATTCAAGAAACACATCTCATCCACACTGATAAATATTACATCAGGATCAAAGGCTGGAGAAAAGTATTCTAAGCCAATACACATAAGACGCAAGCTGGTTTAGCCATTTTAATATATAATAAAATAGAATTTCAATTGAAATTAATCAAAAGAGATAAGGAAGGAAATTTCATACTCATCAAGGAAAAAGTCAACTATGATAACATCGCAGTTCTGAGCATTTATAAACAGGGTGCAAAGGCCTCCACATTAATTTTTTCCTTTTCCTTTTCCTTCTTTTTTTCACATTTGTAAAAGAAAGATTAACAAAGCTTAAGTCACACATTGATCTGAACACATTAATATTGGGAGACTTCAACACCCCACTTTCACAAAAGGATATGTAAATGAAACAGAAACTAAACAGAGAAATAGTAAGGCTAACCAATGTGATGAATCAAATGGACCTAACAGGTATCTACAGAATTTTCACCCAAACAAAAAAATTATACCTTCCTCTCAGCACCTCACAGAAGCTTCTCCAAAATTTACCATATAGTAGGTCACAAAGTGAACCTCAACAGATACAAGAAGATTGAAATAATAGCTTGTAACCTATTCAGTCACCATGGCCTAAAGCTGGACTTTAATAACAACAGAAATAGCAAAAAAACCTACACACATGGAAACTCTCTATTCAACAACTGGATCAGTGAAGAAATAAAGAAATTAAGGACTTCTTAAAATTCAATAAAAATGAAGGTACAACATACCCAAATTTGTGGGAATCATTGAAAGCAGTGCTAAGAGGAAAACTCATAACACTAAGAGACTTCATAAAGAGAGGGGAAACATTTCATATAGGCAATTTAAAGATATACCTGGAAGTCCTAGAAAAAAAGAGGCAGAAACCCCCAAGAGAAATAGACGGCTGGAAATAATCAGACTCATGGCTGAAAACAATAAATTGGAAACAAACAGAACAATTCAAGAATCAATATAACCATGATGTGGTTCTTTGAGTAAATCAACAAGATAGATGAACTGTTTGCCAAACTATTTAAAGTCAGAGAGACACTATACAAATCTAGAAAATCAGAAATGAAAAGGAAGATAAAACAACAGACACTGAAGAAATACAAAGATACATGAGGTCTTAATTCAAAAGCTTATAGCCCATAAAATTTGAAAAACTGAGTGAAATAGGCATTTTCTTGATGGAAACCATCAAAATTTGAGTCAGTATCAGATAAACAAGGTAGTAGTCCTATTTCTTCTACAGAAATAGAAACAGTCATCAAAAGTCTCCCAAACAAACAAACAAACAAACAAAAACAAAGATGCCCAGGGCCAGATGGTTTCAGTGCAGAATTCTACCAGACCTTCAACGAAGACCTAATAGCAATACTCTTCAAACTAGTCCACAAAATAGAAATGTATGTGGCACTACCAAATTTGTTCTATGGTGACACAGTCATACTAAGACCTAAATCTCAGAAAAACCCAATAGACAAAGAAAATTTCAGACCTATTTTTCTTAAGAACATTGACACAAAAATACTCACTAAATACTCGCAAACCAAATCCAAGAACACATCAAAGATATTGCTCACCATGACCAAGTAGGCTCCATTCCAGGCATGCAGGGATGGTTCAATATATGGAAATCCATCAATGTGATCCACCACAAAATGAAAGAAAAAAACCCATGATCATCTATTTAGATGCAAAGAAAGCATTTCTCAAACATAATAAAAGATACATACAAGAAGCCAATAGCCAAAACAAAATAAAATTGAGAGAAACTCAAGAAAATTCCACTAAACTCAGGGTCTAGACAAAGATGCCTACTCTCTCAGTATCTCTCCAAAATAGTACTTGATGTTTTAGTAGAGAAATAAGACAACAAAAGGAGATCAAAGAGATCCACATTGGACAGGAGGAAGTCAAATTATCACTGTTTGCAGATGATATGATATTGTACATAAGTGACACACAAAATTCCACCAGGCAAATCCTCCAGCTAATAAACACCTTCAGCAAAGACGTTGGGTACAAAATTAACTCAAGGATCGGGTTAATAAATATAGTAAAAATAACCATCCTACCAAAATCAATTTACAGATTCATTGCAATCTCTATCAAAATACCTACCCAATTTTTAAAGATATTGAAAGAACAATTCTCAAATTCACATGGAAAACAAAAAACCAAGAATAGCTAAAATAATTCTGTACAATAAAAGGTCCTCCAGAGGAATCTCTTCACCTGATCTCAAGCTATACTATATAGCAACAGTAATTAAAACAGTATTGACTTGTCATAACAGTAGGCTGGTTAATCAATGGAATTGAGTCGAAGATCTAGAAATGAATCCACACACATATGGTCACTTGATTTTTGAAAAAGAAGTGAATTCTATTAAATGAAAAAAAGAAAATATCTTCCACAAATGGCGCTGGTCTCAGTGGATGTCTACATGTAGAGAGATGCAATTAGACCCATATATATAACCATGCACAAAACTCAAGTCCAGATGGAATAAAGACCTCAACATAAAACCAGATATACTAAATTGGTTAGAAGAAAAAGTGGGAAAGAGCCTTGAACCCTTTGGCACAGGAGACAACTTCCTGAACAGAAACCCAATAGCACAAGACTTAGTGTCAACAATTAATAAAAGAGACCTTGGGAGGTTGAGACACTGCTGGTAGGCAGAAGACGCTGTCAACGAGAAAAAAGCAAGAGGCTACATATCAGGAAAAGTTCTTCACCAACCCTATATCTGACAAAAGTCTAATATCCAAAACATATAACGACCACAAGAAACTAAATACCACCAAAGCAAATAACTCAATTAAGTTATGGGGTAAAGAACTAAAGAGAGAATTCTCAACAGATGAATATAAAATGCCTAAGAAACACTTAAAGAAATGCTCAATATCCTTAGCCATCAGAGAAATGAAACTCAAAATGACTCACGTCTATCAGAATGGCTAAGGTCAAAAACTCCGGTGACAGCACATGTTGCTGAACATGTGGAGAAAGGAGAATCCTCTTTCATTGCTTGTGGGACTGCAAACTTGAACAACCACTTTGAAAATCAATCTGGTCAATCTAGTACTTTCTCAAAAAACTGAGAATAGGGCTACCTCAAGACCTAGCTATTCCACTCCTCAGAATACATCTGAAAGATCCTCCACCACACAAGGAAATTTGCTTAACCTTGTTCATAGCAGCCTTCTTCGTAATAGCCAGAATCTGGAAACAACCTGGATGTCCCTCAGTCGAAAAATGGATGAAGAAACTGTGGTACATTTACACTGTGGAATACTACTCAGCTATTAAAAACAAGGAAATCTTGAAATTTGCAGGCAAGTGGATGGAACTTGAAATGATCATCGTGAGTGAGTTAACCCAGACCCAGAAAGATACACATGGTATATACTCACTCATAACTGGACACTAGCCCAAGAGGGATGTCCTCTGAGAGTCTTCATTCAGCAGGAGATTGGGACAGATGCTGAGACTTCCTATTGGGACCTCAGGTGATACAGGTATGGGAGAATGGGGAAATATTAGGACCCATAGGGTCCAGAAACTCTACAAGAAGACTATCAAGGATGGCGGATTGGGACCTAGTGGGGTCTGCTCAAACTACTGTACCAACCAAGGAGAATGCAAGTGATAAGCACAGGCTCCCTATTCATCTCTAGCCAATGGACAGCACATTCTCCTCAGTTGTGTGGAGAGTGGGACTAACTCTGACATGAACTCTGGTGCCCCCTGTTTGAGCACTTCCACCTTGGTGGGGAGGCCTGGTGGCACAAGGAGGAAGGGTAAGTAGGCTATCCAGATGAGACCTGATAGGCCATGCTCATATAGTAGGTGAGGAGGTTCCCTTCTGTCACATGCCTAGTGGAAGATTACATGGTGAAAGAGTGAGGGAGGAAGTAATGGGAAGATACAAGTGAGGGAATAACAATTGAGATGTAATCTGAATGAATTGCTTAAATAAAATTAAATATATATTATCTCTTATATTTTAAATATATACAATGTTATTTTTAACTAAATGATAAAACAGATAGATATTTAAAATTTGCTTTTATATAATTCATAAATGATTGAAACCACAGATCAAGGATGAAACTAAACAAATACAATTATTGGGTCTATTCTTCTCTTAGACCTATTTGAATTCAGAGGAAAAGCACATGGTAGTCTATATGCAAATAATGGATTTGACCTCAAAGTGGAAAAAATAATGATATTATTAGCAGGATTTTGCAATGGAATAGAAGGTCATTATGCTAAGCTAAACATGCAGAATTAAGAAATTCTGAATTTTCATAGATAATAGTTTCAATCATGTATGTCTTGTATCTATATGTGTAGGAGTGTTTGTTGGTGTGTGTGTGTCTGTCTGTGTGTGTGTATGTTTATGTGTATGTATTTCTGTTTCACAGACATCTTTACACAAAAAAATTGTTCAGGCATTATTCGAGAAGTGCATAGGCCTACAGGAATTAGGGATGGAATATCTTGTGAATCTAGTGGGAAGAAAATATCAGTATATGCTTATACTGGCAATTCAGATTCTACACTGCAGCGAAGAAAATATTACACTGAAATTTGATTAGGAAGAGTTTACACATTAAAATCACAGTTGTTTCCCAATTATTCACTTCTAAGATACTCAGCACAAGTATTCCTTACAGATATTACTTGAATGGAAATGAGTATAAAACAATACTGAAAAGCAAAGATGAAGTACAAGATTTTTTTATCACATTTTATTGATATATGAGAACTGAGGTTCTAGGATGGAGATCATGTGTTATAACTCAAATATTTAACATAGTTTATTACTAATAATGTAGTTGTTGGTTGAGAGATAAGTCTCATTTAATATTTGAAATGATACATAAAGGTCATGAGTTTCTTTGGATATTGTTGAACTTTTAAAAATCAACATTTAAAGTGTAAATGAGCTGCTATTTTGTGAGGAGCTGGATTTTTTTTGGGTACAACAGGACTCAAGAAATTTCTGGTTTTCACTTGATTATTATTTCTCCAAATCTAGAAACATAGGCTTTGGGTAGATAATATTTATTTGTCACTGGTGTGACATATTTCACAGTATGTATACTCTGAGGTTCTCAGATATCCCAGACAAGCTGCTACCTCTGTATCATATAGATTTGGTGATACAATGCTCACCATGTAGTCATGAGCCATTTTGTATGCCCCTTCTGAATCAATAATTTATATTTCACTGTGCATAATCTAAAATAATCTACTGACATAATTTCTATTGGTGTATACCTAAACAGATATGTAAGATAGTCCTGAAAGAAAACTTTCACTAAACAGCCTCTGCTCAGGGATTTTAATATCCATAAACCTGAATTATGTCATGGAACCAGAGACAGAACTATTATCAAATATATTTCTCAACTCATGTTTACCACATGGACTGTGGACTTCAGATGACAGGTCCGATGGAAGATTCCTCCAGGAATGGGGAAGAGCCTAAGGGAAAAAAGGAATCATGAATGTGCAAGTAAACTTTCCATTGTCCAGAAGAATAAAAGAAGACAGAAACACCTGGGTGCCCATTTGATGGGCTGATATGCATGACAATTCACAGTCCACAACACTGATGCTTAAGTAGGAAAAAGGTGTTCACTTTGATTTTTTTCTACTTGCTTCTGAACACTCCACTTCTCATGATGAGTTTCACTCCTTCCAGGTGCTTTTGGAGAATGAAGAATGAAGAGAAGTACAGAGAGTTAATGGAAGTGTGTTTTTTCTTCCTTTATAGAGTGCAATGGTCTGTGGAGAAAGACTATTTTAGCAACATTCTGGATACGCTGTAAGTGCTTTTTAAATTTTCATGTAGATGTTATCACAAGTATTTCTGGAGAGGTCTGAAGATAAGAAACAGAACAATGCTTTGAATGTTGTCTTTTTATTCCAATGTGCACACAAAGAAACAACACAAAATTCTTTTATAAACTCAATGCTATTTTAGGAATTTAAATTTGCCTATGAAGTAATTTGTTTCTTCTCATTAGCTTCCTGATTTCACGCCAGAAATTGGGTGAACAAAGCAATCTCTACAGTGGTCATTAGGATTAACCCTCTTGTCAACAATTTCCATTGCACAGTACCCAGTGCTTTATTATAAAAGATACCCCATTCTCTTTCAATAAGTTTCATCCTGAGAAGGTAAAATTAAATGACCTTGTCTTTACCTTCTGAGCAAGTACTCAATAACCACAGATGGAAATGCTTTCCATGGAATATGCATGTTTTATATAGATGAACTCACATAAAATATTATAGGTGTTCCAAGATTCCATATTTTTATGTTTGCAAACCTTATTCCATGGGATAATTGTTCCAAACATAGAGATAAAGACAATATCTTCAAGTACATAGTAGTAGTATTGATTGCAAATTATTATGGGTCTACTTCTGTACATAATAAATATTGTACCATTTTACAGAACACCAGCTAAAAGCCAGTTTCTTCTGGTTTTGGCTTTTTCGTTGGATGAAATAAGCAGAAACCATGATCTTCTACCAAATATTTCTTTAGTATTTTCAGTACCACATTTTATAAGTGTGTCAGTATTAAAAGATCTCGTTCATGTTTCTCCACCAACTCATTGGTTTCCTACTAATTATGATTGTAACAAAGTAGTCAGTTGTACAGTAATTCTTACAGGACTAAACTGGGAAGCATCTGTACTATTTCACATATTCATGTCAGGTCATGAACCTCAGCAGGTAAGATTTTGTGCAGTTAAAATTTAATTAATTTGTGTCTACATTGGTGGCTTTGATAATATGCAAAAGGGAGGAGGGTAAAGAGGAGACTGGTCTTACTGGCCTTACGTCAATCAGTGTAGTTCAATGTTATTATTCAAATACTTGATGGGGATCTGGAATTTCTTTGTGTGAAATGGGGATAAGAGGAGAAGTAACAGGTAAGGGGGATTTCTAGAGCATTTTACAGATAAGATGTGTTTACAAGTTCTTAAAGTGCATGTTTCCTCATGCTACTTTCTGTGTTCTAGGTTCTTCATCTTACTTATGGGCCTTTCCATCCTTTCCTGAACGACAGTGTACAATTTCCCTATATTTATCAGATGGCCCACGAGAATATATCTGTTGCCATGCCCCTCATCGTCTTCTTACTTTATTTAAATTGCAACTGGGTAAGGCTGGCCATCTCTGACAATGAGCAGGGTATACAATTTCTTTCATATTTGAAACGAGAGATGGAAAAGGATACAGTCTGCTTTGCCTTTGTGAACATGATTCCAGTGAACATGGAGGTATACATGTCAAGAGCTGAAGTGTATTACAACCAAATCATGACATCATCCACAAATGTTGTTATCCTTTATGGTGACACAGACAGTACTCTTGCTGTGGCCTTTAGAATGTGGACATCTCTAGGTATACAAAGAACATGGATCACCACCTGACAGTAGGATGTTTCCAAAAGAAAGAGAGATTTCACACCCAACCCATTCCATGGGAATCTTGCTTTTGTATGGCACCATGGTAAAATTTCAAGTTTTAAAAATTTTGCCCAGACATTGAACCCTCTCAAATACTCAGATAAATATCTGGCAAGGCTGAAGAGGATGAACTTTAACTGTGAAGCCTCGGCATCTAACTGTAAGACAATGAAGAACTGCTCAACCAATTCCTCATTGGAATGGCTAATGGCACAGACTGTTGACATGGCCTTCAGTGATAGCAGTTATGACATATACAATGCTGCATATGTTTTGGCCCATGTCATTTTTTTGAATTTTTTTTATTAATTTATTCTTGTTACATCTCAATGTTTATCCCCATCCCTTGTATCCTCCCATTCCTCCCCCCCCCATTTTCCCATTATTCCCCTCCCCTATGACTGTTCCTGAGGGGGATTACCTCCCCCTGTATATTCTCATAGGGTATCAAGTCTCTTCTTGGCTACCTGCTGTCCTTCCTCTGAGTGCCACCAGGTCTCCCCCTCCAGGGGACATGGTCAAATATGAGGCACCATAGTACGTGAGAAAGTCATATCACACTCTCCACTCAACTGTGGAGAATATTCTGACCATTGGCTAGATCTGGAAAGGGGTTTAAAGTTTACCTCCTGTGTTGTCCTTGGCTGGTACCTTAGTTTGAGCGGGACCCCTGGGCCCAAATCTGCCTATCATATTGTTCAACTTGTAGATTTCTAGGACCCTCTGGATCCTTTTATTTTGCTATTCTCCCATTCGTCTCCCATTTAGAGTCCCAATAGGATACCTTCCCCTCTGTCCCAGTTTCCTGGTAAGTGAAAGCTTTCGTGGGACATGCCCCTTGGGCTAGTATGCAGATATAAGTGAGTATATACCATTTGATTCTTTCTGTTTCTGGGTTAACTCACTCATTATGATCATTTCTAGCTCAATCCATTTATCCACAAATTTCGGGAATTCCTTGTTTTTAATAGCTGAGTAGTATTCCATAGTGTATATGTACCACAGTTTCTTTATCCACTCTTTTACTGAGGGACACTTAGGCTGTTTCCATGTTCTGGCTATTATGAATGAGGCTGCTATGAACATGGTTGAGCAAATTTTCTTGTGTGCTGGAGCATCTTCTGAGTATATTCCAAGTAGTGGAATAGCTGGGTCTTGAGGACAGATTCAATGCAATCCCTATCAAAATACCTACACAATTTTTTAAAGACATTGGAAGTTCAATTCTGAACTTCATATGGAAAAACAAAAAACCCAGAATAGCTAAAATAATCTTGTACAACAAAAGGTGCTCCGCAGGAATCTCTATACTTGATCTCAAACTGTACTATAAAGCAATAGTAATTAAAACAGCATGGTACTGGCACAACAACAGGCTGGTTGATCAGTGGAATCGAATCGAAGACCCAGAAATGAATCCACACACATATGGTCACTTGATTTTTGACAAAGAAGCCAAATCTATTCAATGGAAAAAGGATAGCATCTTCAACAAATGGTGCTGGTCTAACTGGAGGTCTATGTGTAAAAAAATGAAACTGGACCCATATTTGTCACCTTGCACAAAACTCAAATCCAAGTGGATTAAACACCTCAACATAAAACCAGAGACACTAAGCCACTTAGAGGAAAAAGTGGGAAAGAGCCTGGAACATATTGGCACAGGAGACAACTTCCTGAACGGAACACCAACGGCCCAGGCCTTAATATCAACCATTAATAAATGGTACCTCATGAGGCTGAGAAGCTTCTGTAAGTCAGGAGACACTGTCAAGAGAACAAAGCGACAGCCTACAGACTGGGAAAAAAATCTTCACCAACCCTACATCTGACAAAGGTCTAATATCCAAAATATATAAAGAACTCAAGAAATTAAACACCACCAAACCGAATAACCCAATTGAGAAATGGGGCTTGGAACTAAACAGAGAATTCTCAACAGAGGAGTATCAAATGGCTGAGAAACACTTAAAGAAATGCTCAACCTTCTTAGTCATCAGGGAAATGCAAATCAAAACAACTCTGAGATTCCATCTTACACTCATCAGAATGGCTAAGATCAAAAATTCCAGTGACACCACATGCTGGCGAGGATGTGGAGAGAGAGGAACACTCCTTCATTGCTGGTGAGAATGCAAACTAGTACAGCCACTTTCGAAATCTATCTGGTGCTATCTCAGAAAAATGGGAATAGGGCTTCCTCAAGACCCAGCTATTCTACTCCTTGGAATATAACCAGAAGATGCTCCAGCACACAAGAAGAATATTTGCTCAACCATGTACATAGTAGGCTTATTCATAATAGCCAGATCATGGAAGCAGCCTAAGTGTCCATCAGTAGAAGAGTGGATAAAGAAACTGTGGTATATGTACACTATGGAATACTACTCAGTTATTAGCAAGGAATTCTTGAAATTTATGGATAAATGGATTGAGCTAGAAATGATCATAATGAGTGAGTTAATCCAGAAGCAGAAAGGATCAAATGGTATATACTCACTTATATCTGCATACTAGCCCAAGGGGCATGTCCCACGAAAGCCTTCACCTACCAGGAAACTGGGACACAGGGGAGGACATCCTATTGGGACTCTAAATGAGAGAAGTATGGGAGAATAGCAAAGTAGAAGGATCCAGAGGATCCTAGAAACCTACAAGTAGAACATTATGATAGGCAGATTTGGGCCCAGGGGTCCCATTCAAACTAAGGCACCAGCCAAGGACAATATAGGCGGTAAACTTTAAGCCCTTACTCAGATCTAGCCAATGGTCAGAACATTCTCCACAGTTGAATGCAGACTGGAATACGACTTTCTCACATACTCTGGTGCCTCACATTTGACCATGTCCCCTGGAGGGGGAGACCTGGTGGCACTCAGAGGAAGGACAGCAGGTAGCCAAGAAGAGACTTGATACCCTATGAGAATATACAGGGGGAGGTAATCCCCCTCAGGAACAGCCATAGGGGATGGGAATATTGGGAAAATGAGGGGAGGGAAAAATGGGAGGATATAAGGAATGGGATAAACATTGAGATGTAACAAGAATAAATTAATAAAAAAAATTTAAAAAAGAACTCATGGTAATTACATAAATGAATATAAAAAGAGTACTATTATTTATAGGTGTGTATTCCTGTTGTGAGTGTATGTATACATAAGGGCAGATGAAGGTGAGAGACAACTAATACCTCTATAGGGAATTTGAAGGCAGTTGTCTAATACCTCACATGGGTTCTGGGAACTGGACTCAGGTTTTCTGCAAGAGCAGGACATTCTCTTTATAGTTCAGCTAACTTTCCAACACTTTAGACAAAGTAACTAGTAACAATTGCCCATCAATAAATTGTTCTACATGAAAGAATTAAAAACCAGGAAGCAACTTATAACTCTGTGCAACTATCTAATGAATCACTTCAATTCCAATGAAATTTCCTACCATTGCCATTTCAGGAGAGGATATTATGAGTGAAGTAGTTTGTTCTACACAAAAAATCTGGGTCACTGGCCAGGTGTGTTGGCACATGCCTTTAATCTCAGCACTTGGGAGGAAGAGGCAGGTGGATCACTGTGAGTTCAAGGCCAGGCTGGTCTACAAAGTGAGTCCAGTACAGCCAAGGCTACACAGAGAAACCCCATCTTGAAAAAAAATCTAGGTCACTTTTGAGTTTTGTTTTTATTTCTTCCATGCTGCTTATTGATATATAAATTTACCTCAGAGTATATTCACAGAGTTTGGTTCTCATAGAGATTGAAATTAGGGAAGCAAGAAGATGCTGAATGCTTCCCATGAAGGTTAAATAAAGATGAAGGGCTTTGTAGTGATCAGTCTGTAGATAGGTTTCTACCATCAGTGATAGAATTAGTGCTTTTCACTATCAAGAGTCAGGAATTTGGTTTTTCTTTACTGCCATATGAGAACATAAATAAGGACATATTAATAATTCTTTTTTATTTTTTACAGTTTTCAAGCCTTTGTATTACGTTTATATACCGAGAAATTTTACTTCTCGTACTCACGTTCCTACTTCTCCCAAATGATTATCAAATTTATGAGCACATCTGTTACACTTTTTTGGTCACATAAATATAAATACACACACACACACACACACACACACACACACACACACACACACACACACACACACACACTCCCAAACCTAATGATTTCTTTTACTGTTCCTTAGATATCATTATGCTCGGGCTAGGAATTAGAAAAGCTGTTACCATTCTTCCCCAAGCAGAAGACAGTCTCTGTCTCTTAAAGAAAGAATGCATTAATTAAATAATCAGTGAACTCAGGCAGCACTGAGTGCAATGGAAAGGAAGTTTTCAAACACACTCAATCATGCTGTGGTTAATGAATTTTGATTTTGTGAATTTACCAGAATAAGTCATTTCATGACAGCATCCAGAATGATTTAAGAAGTCTAGTTTCTGAAAACCTTGTAAATGATATCAGCAACACTGTTAAATAGACAAAAGTTGCTTTGGTTTTCTTCTCTAAAAAGATAATAAGAATTAATAAGTAGAAGCATTGTTGTATAGCAATGTCGTTCAATCATATTATCAGCCATAAGATGGAGATATTGCAAAGCATTGCCAACAAACTTATTGAACTATATTGTAAATAAACTGCTGAAGCTATACTAACAAATATTTCCTTTCTGATTCAGACATAGAACAATGTGTGAAGTGTGCAGAGGACCAGTATGCCAACACAGAACAGAATCACTGCATCCACACAGCTGTGATCTTTCTGAGATATGAAGACACCTTGGGGATGACTATGGCCTTCATGGCCTTGTGCTTCTTTGCCTTCACAGCTCTGGTTCTTGGGGAATTTTTGAAACACAATGACACAGCCATTGTGAAAGCCAATAACCGCACTCTCAGCTACACCTTACTCCTGTCACTCATGTTCTGTTTCCTCTGCTCCTTGCTTTC
>NW_026131677.1:0-63792 GCF_903995435.1 Acomys russatus
ACTTGAATCTCGAATGTCTACTGAATGTGAAGACTGCTCTATTAAGAGTTGGCGAGTTGGCTTGCTGGTTAAGAGCGTGTACTGGTCTTGCAGAGGATTCAAGTCCAGTTCCCAGCACCTACTTCAGGGAGCTCGTAACTCTGGTTGCAGGGGATGCAATGCCATCTTCTGGCCTCTGTGGGAACCTGCATTTATGTCTACAGACTTATACACAGATACATACATAAGTAACAGTAGACTTTTTTCCTTTAAAGATGTCCCAGAGTAATTGATGTAGTGGATATAAACATGTTTTTGTTTTGATCCCACGTGTGGGATGTCAAACAGACTTGTGTGAGGGTGTGCGGTTTTGTTTTGCTGAAAACAGACTTGAGACAACAGGTGATGTTTGTCCACTAGAAGAAGAATTGCCTCTGGCAGGAGCATGGCCTTTGCCACCTGATAAACATCCTAGTATGGATGCTGGGAGGAGATGTACATATGAGCCCAAAACAAGAGGTGGGACTTTTCGGTCTTGGCTGTTCATCACTCCACTTCAAGACTCTCCTAGAGAGAACCAGTCCAGTGAACACTTCCAGGTTCCAGGTTCTGGCTGCTGCTCTGGGTTCCAGCTGCTGCTCCAAGTTACAGCAGTTGTGGTTGAAGTCACCTTCTCTGAATTGCTCATTTGCTGTTTAACTGATCTATTGGAATCCTGCCGACTATGCCAGTGAAGTTGCTCCAAGGAACTGAGTCTAAAAAGGTCTGCTTCTCCTGTTCCTATTCACCTCTTTTCTCTCCTATGTAGGGTGGGTGTGCTGGAAGGGAGGTATAAGCATTAAAGAACCCCAAATAAAGTGGGTTTGGAAGAATTCAAAGCCTACATATTGATATGACTATTGGAGCGCCTTTCTAGGTTTAATATTCAATATCTGGCACTAAGATTGATATTCACAGAAGAGTTTTCTCATTTAGTAACCATTTAAGAAACCAAAAATATTTCCAACATCTGGGTAAATCTATTTCTATATTGCATCGTTTAGTAAAGCATTGTTCTGTTTCCTTCACAACGGACATTACCTTTGAGAGTCCAATGCATGAAAGTAACACTGTGGTGCTGTACAACTTACCCTTGAAAACCCTACACTGATACCGTACCTCACTCAACATTCCTAGTTATGAAACTCACATTTGGAAATTATCACCCATCATCTTGTTTACACATGTATATTGCTATTTGTAGGATTTATGTAACAGCCTGCAGAGCAAACAAATGCACTTCGCATCCATTATTTCATTTGTCTTGTAATAGCCCACATGAGAACTGTGTCATGAGAATTGTTGCCTCAGCCCATTTGAATGGGAAAAAAATTAAGCAAAAACATTTATTACCCTTCTTGGTGTGAATAAACAACTCATAAGTAGAGTGCCTACATTAATCAGAAAATAAGCCATCAATTATTTGAGTATTTTCACCAATACTCTACATGTGAATAGCAAAGTAAAATCACTTGAATTCGGAAAGTTTTAATCTTTCTTAAGGCAAGCATCTGCTCTTAGGTATTAATTGTAAATATTATTAAAAACAACTCAAAATACGTAGACACAAATAAGAACAACTCAAAAAGACAGTGTTTTATAAATAAATAATGCATAACAAGGGCAGTGTCTTATTCCTCAGAATTCTATACTTATATGTGGCATCAATTAAAGAAAAAATTGATTTTCTTCCTTTACTACTTACTAGAAATGGACACCCTTCCTTAACTTTTAATGCCCCCCACCTGTACTGCTAAAGTAATTCTTGGTTTTGTGAATTTCTTCTGACTTCTGCTATGAAGTCAGAAGAAAATGTACTTCAACTTATAAAGAGGGCAGCCAACCCTGCCATACATTTTTTAATCCAAACGGGGAACACATTTTTTCAAGGCTCATTGGTATTCTCCAGCTGTATCCGCATCTTACCAAAGTTAAAGCTAAGTAGGAGGTGTGACTTACAGAAATAGAGTTCCCTCTTAAAGTTTCACCCATTGAATAAAATGTGAAATCTCTTCTTGGTAATATAAAACAAAAATTCTTAGATTTTTGTGTTATTCTTTATAAAATAAGCAATGGAATGTAAATTTTACAAATTATCCAACATTTTCACACCTAAACATTTTCAAGATGAGATTATTTATACAAATTAGCTAAATTTTGCAATCTAAAAGGTAATTAAGAAGGTCTGTAGACATTAATTTTATTCTTCAGAAATATAAAATGTAACATCTTAATTTATACATCGAGCTGGGAATGTGTTTGTCTGGGAGGCATAGAAAACTTAATAAATAGTAGATTAAATCATTAAGAGGTTTAGCTTCTCTCATGGAAATTTCTGTCTGGAGGCAGACAATGCTGAGCTGACATATCTTCTCTAAGACGTCATCTAGGGCCTGAGCTTCACACATTTTCTCCATCATTCTAAGCACATGGATCTATGTCTAATGGTTGCAGGATTGCTGCTAATCAATCAAAACAAAGTCGTCAATGCTTAATGGAAGGGAGTAAAAGTGTGAGATACACGGCTGCTTCAGATGCATGCCTTTGTTCAGACCACCCAATCTTTGTCACTGGAGCAAATCCCCACTTCAAGGGAGGCTACAGAATCAATAAATACCTGTCTTTCCAACTTTGATGGTAGAATAAAATGAAAGAGAATTTGAGTGAATGAATGCCAAATGAGCCCATCTTCACCAACTGCCACATTTCCAAGCCAATTAAATCTAATGCCAGCTACTTACGCATCACCGCCATTGGCATTGTCATAGTTGGCATTAAATGTTTTCCCCAGAATGGTATAATATATTGTTGGATATATGGGTTCACGCATCTCTTACTGCAAACATTGGATCACATAAAAATATCGTGTTAATTTCAAAACTTAAAAATAATTTTCTAAGCCGGGCATGGTAGCACATGTCTTTAATCCCATCACTCAGGGAGGCAGAAGTAGGTGAAATACTGTGAGTTCAAGGCCAGCCTGGTCCACAAAGCAAGTCCAGGACATCCAAGGCTACACAGAGAAACCCTGTCTCAAACAACAACAACAACAACAACAACTTTCCAGATAGTTTTCTCATGAATAATACTTAATTGCACAGCCTATTTCAAGACTCCCCTCTTGGTCTGACAGATTATTTCCATGAATCTGAAGAGTCATAACACCAGGAAGAATCTTAGCGAGTTGTATGACTCCAGGTCAGTGACCCTGGGCCCACACTCAGAGGTGATCATTAGCATCTCAGGTCAGTGACCCTGGGCCCACACTCAGAGGTGATCATTAGCGTCTCAGGTCAGTGACCCTGGGCCCACACTCAGAGATGATCACTGACATCTCAACAATGAACTCGGGACTTTCCAATTCTTAGTCCTCACTCAGGGTTCACCTTCGAAACTTCAATCTCTAAAATATTAGTTCAAGTAAGGAATTGTAGTGGGAGGGCTTCACTTTGTCATATTTTTAGACAGTCTTCTCCTTGGTGCATTGAATTTTTCACTCTGGTACAAATCATGACACTGCTAAACCAATCTTCTCTGGAGAAGTTTTAGTAGTCATCGGTAAATCCACAGGCATGTCCACTAGGCACAGGCAGGCAGCCTCCTTAGAAGTAATCTGAACTACTTTAACAATTGCCAGTCTTACATCTTAGTCTCTGAACTCAGAAGCAGTTACTGTTCTGTGGTTATAATTACCGGGCTACGCCATAGGATGGAGACAGATGGAATGAAGACACAGATAGGGTTTTCTTTTCTTCTTCCTCAGGAAGGCTTCCGGTAAATACAGCAACATCGTTCTATGCTGTTTCAGCTCCTAACATTTGATGTACTAGAAAACAGTCTCAGAGGGACACTCTTCTGTGTACGGTAAGAGGGTGACAGCAAACAGGAGACGATGGAGGAGGGGGAAACCTATCCAAGGAGTCGTACGGTGTGTGTGTGTGTGTGTGTGTGTGTGTGTGTTGTGTGTGTGTGTGTGTCCATGTGTGTGCATCTTCTCATGCATATGGGTGAAGAGAAAACAAGCACTGTGGGTTGAATCACCTGTTTGTGTTTACCACTGTCAGTCTGGTTGAGCATCTGTTAGTCCCGCTACAGCCTTCTTACCTACTGGCTCCCAAGAACCTGTCAGAAAAAATATTCTCCAGTGTCCATATACCAATGTAGTATGCTCAGGGCGATTGCCACTGTCCTCAGGCCCACAGGAGTGGCTGTGATAATGAAAATGAGCTGATAAACCTAAGCCACTCTTCTCAGCAAAGACAAGCCAGAGTTAACACATGAGGACATCAAAAGCCCCTATCTGGAAGTCTTTAGGAGCTCATCAATCCTCATATAAGATGCAAGTTTAGGCTCTATGTTCATTTTTCTAGATAATAGCCCCATATGTTTCACAAATTTCAAAATATGCCTATTACTAAAAAGAAACATCACCTTTTAAAGTGTGCTCTTTCAGCAGAAAGGAATACTAAGAAATCACACGTCTGTATACATTCTCAGTGTCTCCTCAAAAGAAGCCTTCTCTGATTAAAGGAAAGGTAACATTAGAAAACAGTAAAAGCTCAGAATAAACAAGCCCATTTGCTAGTGAACTGGAGCCACTCAGATCCCCTACAGCAGCTCAAGGTCTCCATTTGCTAAAGACATGAAACAATAGTTGACTTTTGACATCAGTTACAGCTCTGAAAAATGCCATGATTCTGTGAGTAAGCCCGGTGTTATGAACCAGGAAACCAGTGGCAGAGGATCTAGAGTCTTTTCTTTAATTAATTCCTTTGACATCAGTAAGTACTGATGCAAAAATGATATTTTTCTAAGATTTAAAGTGTCCACTGATAAGGGGTTCTTTTAGCTCTTCCCACGGAGGTGTCAGAAAATTAAAAGTACTAATAGTTACCAAATGCTTAAAGATAATGTGGAGAAAAACATTTCAGAGAAAAGATCATGCACAGATTTTTATCTAGGATTCCAGTGAGAGGATGGAGCTTCATAATTCAATCTCCAATTCAGCAATATGAATTACCTGAAGGAAGAACTCTAAAGTGAGGCTTAGATTATGTCTCTGCAACAAATACATGTCACAGGGAAAAAGCAGCCCAGCTAGTATTTTCAATTTCATTAGTGGATAATGTGGCTGAGGATTTAAGCACATACTCCAGTGCAGACGTGACAGTGCACATCCATCTCCCGCTGCCTCTCCCACTAAACATTACTGTAAATCCCGGAAAGAATTCCACAGCCGTTCCACCGAGACTCAGAGGGGTACACAGGTGAACAGCCTCCTGACCCTAACCTAGCCATAGATGGAAAAGGAAAGGTGTTCTTCCTATGTCTAATTAGGGTCCAGCTAAAAACAACAGGAGCCTTAAAGCACAGACCTGGGAATGCTGCACAAGCTCCAGGGAAGGGAATAATCCTTATTCCTATAGGCCAAAAACTGCTTTCCCTTGGCTGTAGAGAGCAAACAGCCTGTGCTGGGAAGGAGGCCTCCACCCCATCATGTGTCTACAGCCGAATACAAGCAAAGTCCAGGTGCACTGGGCAGAGCTGGCAGACCATAAACCATGAAGGATTAAACTGTCATTAAAACTGTTGTCCCACAAACAAAACAAAACAAAAAAAAAAAAACCAGGCCCAAACCTGCATGCTAAATATAAAGAGAATAACTACCTGCCATAATGCAAGATTTAAGGAAGACCACAATGCAAGATTTAAGGAACCATAATGCCAGATTAAAGGAGAGCCATAATGCAAGATTTAAGGAGGACCATAATACAATATTTAAGAGCCTTCTAACAGAATAGGAAAGAAAAAGGTCTAGGGCCTAGTGTGTAGTTACAGCCTGAATGAGAAGAATTAGTGGATGCCAGCTTTACATCTTCCATGGAGACTTTATGGAAACTATGCAGTGATCAACCAAAATTCTTGCAGATACCACTGGATAAGCAATCCCAGAGGAATGTCAAGTCTGAGAACATTCTGAAGGGGCTTATAAAATAATTATAGTATAATTTTAAGAAATAAAGTCAAATTTGAATCCATAGTAAGAGGATAGAAAATCTAGGGAGAAGCAAGCAGATCTGAAAAGATCAAATAGCATTTCTAAGCCTGAGAAAAGAAATCTGTTCAAGGGACAACTTAATCAATAGATAAGGCATCAATAAGGACAGAGATACCTATGGATCGACTCTCAACAGCCACCCAAGGGTCTTTCAAATATCTGTAATAGTAAGTAATACATGAGTGATAGATATGACAGAGGAAAAGAGAAAGTCTAAAATGAATCTAGTAGAAACTTCACAGACAGTAATAGGACAGAGGCAAGATAAAATAGGCTCGGATATGCTATGCATTCTTATGAAAAAACTTGGGGATCCTCTGATTAAATAGGCACTCAAAAGCCCAAAGAGAAACAAGATAAATCAACCCACATGTGAGCATACTGCAGTGACAGAGGAAAACACCAGGGACAAAGAATGGCTCAAGCACAGCCCTGGAGCCAATTTATCAACAATAGTGGCCAGGAAAAAAAAAAAACTATCTTCAAAGTGATGAGGAAAGCAGGTGTCAACTCGATCCCCTCACATCCTCCAGTATAAGGATAAGACACAATTTCAAACACGCAAAAGAGACTCAGAGATTTTTGTCATCTTGAGGAACATAAATCCAAGAGAAGAAGAGAAACACAGAGAGCAACAGTAAGCGCAGAAGATAGGGTCCAAGTTAAGTGAGTATTGACTGTAAAACAATCAAAAGACTCAATTATAAATGATGATGTAGTGTAAAAATACAGGAGAACTACTTTGCTAAAGAATTTTGAAATATGAGGGGTGACCAAGATTACAAAATTATGAGGTCCTTATGTAGTTCTAGAAAATAGACATGTCCGTCTACTTTATCTAGGGAGCAAAATGTGAAGCTAGGTGTGGTAGCATATACCTGTAACCTCAGAGCTTGGGAGTAGGGAGTAGGGAGATGAGTTCAAAGTCACTCTTGCCTACATCGTGAGTTCAAAGCCAATCTAAGTTACATGAGGCATTGTCTCAAAAAAGAAAGAAAAAAACAAGACAAAATGACAAAGTGTCTAAAACATTTTTAAAGCCACTAAAAATAGAAATGGGATATATAATAGTCAAATCAATAACAGAAGAGATGATAGAGACTATAAACAAAAGTTAGGAAGGAAAGACAAACCATGGAGGGATGGAATGACAGAAATGTCCTTTGGTGCCAACCGACACCACATCTCAAAGAGCAAATGGGTTAAAGCTGGTAAGATGAGCGCGTGCAGGGGACATTGTCACAGATCAGTTTTCTTGGCAACTCATCTCTGACATTAAGTCAGCAAGCAACTTTCTCATATTGCTTTATTACACACAGGTGAGGAAGAGCTCGGATTGAAGCAGCCGTAAAAAAATGGTGTGAGCAAACTGCAGTGCAAGTCCCATCAGGTACTCCAGAGCTTCAAAGATGCCTGAGAGCTGTGCCGACATGGTGATCTTCATATTCCCACTTCCATTATCCACGAGATACGGCTGCTGTAGCGTATGCATGGCTGCGGACAACGGCGTCCTCTAAAGCCCTACCACTCCCTGAGGCTTGCAGCCACTGAAGGTCTTCTCTTAATAACATTCTCTGAGACAACAAGTCCTTCCCAAGGCAAGGATTCAGGGCATTGCACTGCCCACCAAACTACTGCAAGGCGCTTACACTTAGTGCTCAGAAGAATCCACATGCCTGAAAATCTGCAACCCATCCACAGCTTTCCCCAAACTATGCTGCTTGGCCTTCTTAGAAAGACCAGTAAGTTAAGTTTCATGCTTAAGCAATTTAAAAAAAAAAAAGCAGCATTCAAATCTTTCACCATCAATACCTGCTTTATTGCTTTCTAGCCAACACAGGCCAAATACAGGACTAACAGCAAACTGGGAACTCTTTAATCTTCATTTTAAATGTATTGCAAGCCAACCCAAAAGCATCTTTCCCAAACGTGTGTGCAGAGCACCCGTCATTATTAACTAGTGTCTCTACCTTGACAAATGATTCCAAGAACATAAAACTATGTGTGATTTATTTCTTGCTTCTCAATCAAAACCAACCCTATTAGAAGAGTAAACAAGCATATGCCAGCAGGTACCCTCTAGAGAAATTTAATTCATCTTGGCAAAAATCCCTAGCTAGAAATAAACTGAGAGGCTGATCAAAGGAGGAAACACAAGTAGACCCGTTGAAAATTGTTTAGCTCACAACTATATCAGGAAAAGAAAAAGATGATGGACTTGTTTACTGGCCATCCCGAATGTATCAATCATGACATCTCAACAATTCTATGCCTTTTAATACTTGGCTTTTTTCCCCTTTATTTTACAAATTGGCATTATTGTGTTTAAAAAACCAAACATAATAGAAACTAGAGTAAATGCATTCTTTGCTACATCCTACGTGTATTGATTTGAAGATGATTTGAGGAGCTGAAAAGGCCAATTTTACACTGGAAAAAAAAAAAACATGTTTGCACTAAGGGGCTTTCTCCTTCTCAGAGCTGTCAGAAGATAACGGGTTCCCTGAGCAGGAATCACAACCAAATTTCCTTTACCTGAAACGAAATCGTTGGCTTTCTTCACCTTCTTGGCAATATGCTCACAAACATTCCAGATCTTTCCCCTCAGGTCGTACGTGAAAATACTGGGATCCCTACATATGGGGTGGGGGGGAGGTTGAAATTTATCCCATAACCAGGGGACTTAACAAAAGAAAAGGAAGTTATGATCTACTTAATCTTCGTGGACTTTTAGTATTTTAGTTATACATTTTTAACTTAATATGCCTTTCTGACAGTGTAGCCAAGAACGTGTAGCTGGAAAGTGCTACATTTAAAAGGTGCACGTGATGTACAGAACAGCTGTACCTCATAAATCTAACACAGGGATGCCCAGAATGCATTTCTGTTTAGTAACATCATACGCATGTGATATAAATCTAAGGTACTTGCAATGCAATCTTCTAAAAGTCAGTCTTGCTTTAAAAATCACCCCATGCATGCTGTGTCATGCGGATGATGAACGCCTGATTAAGAAGTAGTCCTCCCTCATACTTGATCAACACCGTGGATACCTTGGACTTAGATTTTGGGTGCAGTGTAGCACACAGAAGGTGGTGTGTGGGGAAGAAAGGAAAACAGAACAGGGAGAAGAGAGAGAGCAGAAGGAAAGTAAGGTGAGGGTCAGCGGGCCTGTTCCCGAGTCTTGGAGCTTCTTCTCAAGGCAGCCCAGGCACTAGAGCTTGCCAAAAGTTCTGGGCAGAGCCTTGGTTCTGCAGAGGCTTGAAGACCCAGCTACCTAGTGTGCAGGAGCATCCTGCAGCCACAGCAGGGCAAACTCTGGGCAGTTACTCTCCAGGCACCACCAGCTCATCACCGCCCACCAAGGGACTCCCTTCAGGAAATCCTTCTGCCTGGCCATTTCCCTTAGCTCCCTAGGCTTGCTTCCCAGAGACTGGCCAAGAGGTCCACCCGCAGAGACTGAGAGTGCCCAAGGGAAGGGGTCCGTGGGAGGACTGGTTCCCAGAGAGGACCGGGACCCGCAGAGGCTGCCATCCTGGCCGCTGGGCTCCAGAACCCGCAGTTGGTGCGGCCGCGATGCTATGCGATGCGGTGCGGTGCGCTGCGGTGCGGCAGGAGAGAGGCAGAGAGGCATCCTCAACCGCAAGCTGCGCTCCCGCGCTAGGCTGCCCCGTGGGCGAACCTCGGATATTCAAGGCGAAAGACCATCAGCCTGGTCTCAGGATACCGCTGCCACCCAGGTGGGACCACCAGCCCGCGCTAGAAGCTCGGGTGTCTCTCCTGAACCGCCGGACCCCAGACAGCTACTGATTGAGCCCCGAGCCGCTGCCCCCGGGCGCCACTCGCTCCAGCACAGCATGCAACCAGAGACCGGGTCGCCTTGACTGTATGCCAAGGCCACTGAAGCCACCGAGGCCACCACCTGTGAGCTGCCGCAGCCGGGGCCTCTGGCCGGTCGCCCTTGGCTTCTTTCCTCTCCCTCCTACCTGGCTGAGCTCCCCGGCACTCCACTCGCGCAACCGCTGGAGACTTTTGCAGAAGATCCCTCACTGCCAGTCGGCTCTCGCCGCAGCCTCCCCCACCGCGGCTGGAGGATTACGCGCAGCCCTGCGTGCCCATCAGCCGGTGCCGACAATCCCGGGTGGAACCTCAACTCGCCGCCCCCGCCCCCATTCATAATCCCCGCGGCCGTCTGCCACTACACGCCGCCCCCGCCCCCGCGCTCGTTCCCGCTCGCGGGCCCTGCGATGTGTCAGTGGCTCCCTGTTCATCTGCCACCCAGACAGCACCAAGGGCTCCCGCACCTCCTGGCTGCAAGGAAGGGGGATGGGCGCCCCCCTTCCCGGATTGGGCGGGTGGAAGAACCTGGCTCATCACTCAAAGAGCAGAGCCGGTGGGAGCTGGGAGCGCAGTAGCCCACTGCTCTCCTGTTGCACAAAGAACTCGCTGAGGGATCAGCTCTGTGTTCCTAAACTAAAGGATCACATCACTGCTGAGGAGGTGGTCCAGCAATACATCCTGGGAGAGGGTCCCATAACTTAGGAATTCATGTGACGCAGCAACAGGCTCGGGCACCTGGGAACCTGAACTACTGATTCTGCTCTAAGAAAACTGTGTGTGTGTGTTGTGTGTGTGTGTGTGTGTGTGTGTGTGTGTTTTCCTAGTTTTCCAGTCCTTCCAGTCAGAATTGTAAGAGAAGGCAGCTGTCAAGGAAAAGAGGAAGTTAGGGAAGGGATGACTTTGTATCTTGAACTATGAAGCTAAGTGGACACCAGAAAGACTTTCATGTACACTTTAGCATATTTCTCAATTCATTCCCATGACTTGCCGGGCGTTTGGCACGAAGCCCAGAACATGGTACCAGACTAGGGGTATAAGGATGGTAGGACATGCAGCCCAGGAGCTTGTCATGTGGAGAAAAACACCATAAAAGCCAGAACGAGCTATACCAAACATTCCACCATGAAACATGCCACAGATGCCCAAGTGGAGGCGATTTTCTTTCGTGTGGGAAGGTGACAGAGTAAGGAGTTTAGAATCTTTCCAAACTATGCATAAGAGGGCACATAAAGGCTCACCAAGGAAGTGACAGTAACTTCCCTATCTTCCCATGGACCCAAGCCACACAGGACCAGATGCACCTACCCCATAGGGGTGAGGAGACTTGATCAACTCCTGCTGCGCGCTGTCTCCTGCCACCCTCCCTGCCAGGGACCACTCCAGTTGCAGTGCTGCCAACTGCCCAGCGGTTGTTTTGCTTTTCCTGCTCTTTGCTTTGTATAATATGCCATCCACTGCATCCATTACCTTGAAATTGAGCCCAAAGTTAATAACACTGAGGCAACGAGCCGCTGGAGAGAAGCCAACAAATCCTGCAATGTCACAGTTCTGACAGTCTCTTTTTCCGAACTACAGTGAGAATTAATTAGCGAGACTTATTAAGTATGAAGACATCATTGTCCAAAGACACAGTGGATGAGAGCCTAAAAACGATTTAATCTAAGAAAAATAGAGCCAAGTTGAGTAGCATGTTCCTCTTCACTGGATATTAAAATTTTAAAAAAATTAATAGCTACTGTCTTTCAAGGTTATTCCATCTTCAGAAGAAAAAATCAGTTCAAACCATTTTTGTCACAAAAAGAATTAAACAGACTGCAATCTGATCATGATATCAGCTATTTAAACAACTTTGCTGTCCTTTCTTGGAACTTATATGTTGTAACAAAGAGAATGGGGAAAGATTTAAATACAGTTTTCTTTAAATTTATACATATTTTACTCTCAAACTCCAAAGTACTTTCAAAGGTTGCCAAGAGCAGATGCGTTTGGCTCGAAATTGCATAGAAAAATCCTGAGGAAAAGCAGCATAAATCAACCAATGAGACACTAGGAGATACAGGAAAATATACAGTACAAAACAAAAAAGATAGTTCCAGGAAATGAAGAACCTGCTGTAACATTGAAAAAAAAACTCTCAAAAACTGGATTAGATGGGGGGCAGATAGGGAGGAGGGGCAGGTAGAGGTAGACAGGAGGTGCAAATCTGAGCCAGCAAAAACACCATTCTCAAAGATGCTGAAATTAGTATGAAATGCAGAGGTGCCTGGATCTTGTTTAATTCAACAATTTGTAGCATAAGGTGGGAGTTTTCGGTTTGAGCATACTAAAGTTACCTTGTAGCCTCCACTTCAAGAACTTTCTCCAAAGACTTTATTTTAAAAATAACAATGCACTCAATAATTATAGCTAATATAGAAGAAACTGACACTAAAAGAAAAAGAAAGAGATGGACACAAGACAGATGCCATGATACAATAGGAAAGTTCCAGAAGAAACATCAAAACTTACCAGTGGGTAACTAGGAAATATTTCACAGAGGCAGTACAATCCTGACTGACTTTTGCAGGAATAGGGAGATCAAAAGCAGAAGCGGATGGGAGCTCTGGTGAAGGAGAGACTGTTGGGAGGAACAACTAACACCACAGGGGCTTGGAAAGCTACCTACTGTAGAAGCTTTCCAGTGTGTGTGTAAGTAATTTAAATAGAGTCACCATATGATGGAGTAAGCAATAAATCAAGAACACATCTTATACCAACAAGCATCTCAGTGCCAGGAGTAAATGTTATAGAGAATTTTGGGTGACTATGCAGGCAGCAAACCGTCTCTGTCATCTTATTTGCGAAGCTGCTAACCTGCACTCCCTGTATACTCAGGTACATAATTTTATTCCTTCTCAAGTCTCTGATGGGGTTGAAGACCAGATAGATTAGTTTTACAATGAAGCTTAGTTGTTTAGGAGTTAAGATGTTTTTTAGTCTAGATAAATGTTTTAAGTTGATAATGAAGAGATGTGATAGATATTGATTTACATTCAGAATTTTAGACTCACTAAGATAGGAAAGAGTTTTTTGTCAAGCTGCCAAATACAAATAGGCAAAACACTATAAATGAAACATTTAATAGTTCCTGATTGTTTTGTGGTTCTTCTTGCTGTAGGTAGTTTATTGTATATGTGTGTAATAATAAATGTAATGTAAAGAGTATTTAATTAAAAATTGTAAACTAAATTATATCGTGTTGAGCCATTGGCCAAAGAGATTCTGTAGATGTCACCTCCCCCCAAAAAAAACCCAAAGAACAATAACAACACACAAACTTCTCACTGGCTGCTACTTTCCACATGATTACTTTGTATAACTTGATGGTAACACCCTATCATTGAAGACACAAAGACACTTACGTCATAAAAAAGAGAGATTGAGCTGGTGTCTAACTAGAAGCTTCACTCCTATTGAGTAGTGTTCGTACTGTGAGAAGGTACTTTATATACTACTGGAAGAAAAAAGTAACTATTGTTTTTACCCACCTACAAATCCCTCAACTTACAACAGTGGACTGCCTACAACATATACTGGTACAATAGTGGCACAAATGTTATGGGAGCAACCAAACCACCATTTAATTGAATTTAAGGCCCACTCCATGTGCTAGACCCGATACCTAACACTGTTAAAGCAGTAGGGAACCTGAGACCAGCTAGGTCATGAGCCTAGATGAAACCCTGATACTATTATTCTGTTAAAGAAACATAGCGATACAATGATTCCTTATGACATATTGCTATACTGATAGAACAGAGCATTGCTCAGCTCCCATCAGAGAAGCTTCCTGTAGGACATGCTAACTAACAAAGACCTCTCCAACTGGACAATGTGCAGTGATAGAATTTGGGACTTGGCACTAAATGGGATATCTTTTTAAATGTTTCTCCTCAAGGCTCAGGAATTCATGCAGAAGAGGAGGTGAAAAGACTCTAAAAGCCAGAGATGGTGGGTGATTAAGGAAGTAGTGTCTCCAGACACTGCTACAACAAAACTGATGCACATACGACCTTACAGAGCCTGCATGCACAAGATCTGTACAGACTCCAACCTGCAAAATCCCTGCACTGAGAAGGGATATCTGCAATTGATACATGTTAGGGAATTGAATATCAGTTTTCTCCAGTGGAATGACACTGGGTATATCAACCACACTCCAGGGTAGGTCCCATGCTCCACCCTTTCCAGTGTGTGTGTGTGTGTGTGTGTGTGTGTGTGTGTGTGTGTGTGTGTGTGTGCACAAACATTGAAGAAAGAAAGGAGTGTGGATACATTTGTAAAGTAATAAGGTCTGAAGTTTTCAGGGAACAATGGTCTCTTGAGAGCATTCTTCCAGAGCTATGTATATGATTTTTTTTTAAATCAAGCTATAAATTTGTGTATGGAACATCTTGCAATATAGATGTTAATGTATAAGATACATCAAACCTTTCATGATTATCTGCTTCCCTAAAACAAAATTCAGGTGAGAGATGAAGAGGATGAAATGATGATAAGAAGAAGAAGAAAAAGGAGGAAGAGAAGAAGGAAAGAAAGAAACCATCACAAAAATAAAAATAACATTAGGAAAAAAACCACAAAGGGTGTAAGACAGTAAGACAGATATACACATGGCTGACGTTAAATAAAAATTAACAGAAATGGTTTCTAAATGATGTGAAATGGTTTTCTTCTTCTGTAGAAAATAGTGCAGAGCCACAGCACATGTGACCAACATCTATGAAAACAAACCTTATTGGTAAATCAGTTTTAAAAAAATCTTTCACTCTTTAATGTACAGGAAAAAAACTTGTGCCTACATAATGAAAAAACCCATAGAATAGAGAAAACTGATCCATAGGATTGATCCAAGACATGTACTAATAAGTTATCATTTTTTAGATTAGTCTCACTTTTATCATGTATGTTATTAAATTTTGAACATAAAGGAAACATTCTGAAGCTAAAAAGAAAAAAAGATGAAGTGTAAGGAAAAATAAATCAAGTCAATTTTCTTTAAAACAATATTCAGGGGGCTGGAGAGATGGCTCAGAGGTTAAGAGCATTGACTGCTAGTCTGAAGGTCCTGAGTTCAATTCCCAGGAACTACACAGTGGCTCACAGCCATCTATAATGTGATCTGATGCCCTCTTCTGGCCCACAGGTGATATGCAGGCAGAGCACTGTAAACATAGTAACAAATAAATAAATCTTAAAAAAAAAAAAACAAAAAAAACAATATTCAGAACCCAGTGCCAATGACACAATGTAAGACTATCTCAAGGAAAGAGCACAGAACTCTAGGGAGCAATGCCAGACCAACCTGTTCACCAGACCTAAAGAGCCAGTTTAAAACATTAGAAGTCAAAGAATATTCTTTGCACATGAAGGGATATATCTTGAGAAGCTTTCTCTGAAGGGCTACTGGTGAACAGTGAACATACATCTTACCCTAAGACTAAGAATATAAAAATATGAATGACATCATGTGTAGGCTCTCAGAGCTTGGAAATGATGCAAGTTACAAAATTAAGAGAGGAAGGAAAAAGGCGACTGTACCTGGAGTTAGATCCCTGTCTGACTCATGAAGAGTTGTTGAGATTGACAGTATCACTTAAGGCTGATTAAGGCTGACACATCAGTGGTAGACTAAGCATCTGTAACAAAATAGAGATAAACACTAAGAAATTGAACTTTTAAACAAAACACACTAGGGATAAAATGCAGTGTGGAGAATGCATGTCAACAATCACTGCTTATCACTAATGGTTGCAGCTAATATAAGAGCATTTGACTGTTATATAAGGGCACAAAAGTACCCACTAGACAGGACAGGAAAATCTATAACTTAAAGCACACTTTTTGAAATATACTTGTGTACATGTGTATACACACTATGCAGCAAAGAATATGCATACACCTCCATATATATATATATATTCAAATATTGATACAAATATCTCCTAACTGGTAATTAGTTTTAAAGTTTGCTGTAATATGCTTTTTAAAAATTATTAAACTGAATTTAAAAACTTGGCAATGTTCTATGTGAGAGCTACATAAGAAGATTTAAATTGTAGAAGAGGAAGGCCAAGGTTTCCCACATGCAAACCCCAACTCCTCATATACAGGGTAAAAGAAATAGCTATAAGAAGGCAGAAGCTGTGAGAGACGTGTCCGATTCAAAGGAAATGCTATGTGAGATAGAACAATAATGTAGGTAAACCAAAGGTTAAAAAGCACAGGGAAGGTGCGAAAGTTGTCAATATCTATGAACCGGAATCACAGGAAGAGTGTTGACAAAGTCAAGATCACAGGAGACAGAACAGCAACTGAAAGGAGCGGCCAATGTCAGGAGAATCTTTTTCATGTCTCAGGTTTAAATCTGGGTATAATCACATTCAGAGCCTCAAAAGTAGAGATTACGTGTTCTTTTTAAGACCCAATTTACATAAATTTTATGAATGTAAGTCTGAGTGAGGGAAAATGATCATTGTTATGGTTTAAACATGAAGGGTGACTCAAAAGCCATATATGAATACTTAGTAACTACCTCACAGTACTGTTTGGGGAACTTCTAGGTGCTGTTTAGGAGGGCCCCAATGGCAGAAGTAAGTCACTTGATCCATGTTGACTGTATTTTATCCCAGCCCCTTTCTCTTCCCCCTCTGAGGACTAGAACTTCGGAAGCTATAGGTCAGATCTTTCCTCCTTTAAGTTGCTTTGCTCAGGCATGACGCAGGGACCTAAAGTGAGCAACATCCATACATCACCTCAGAAAGATGAGACACAAAGAAATAAAGAATTATATGCAACATTCTGCAGCCATTGTCATACAAACCTAAAGATGGACAGAAAATCAAAACAGCTGAATTACTTCCCACTTCAAAGTTATAAACAAAAACTGCTTCATAATTCCTAGGAACAGAATTAGCAACTTTTTGAAATTATGATAAATAAAAACACTATGAGGAATGCGTGGTGTGGTCATCTTAGCTTAGATAACAGGTTAAACACAATTGAAAGGCTTATAAACCCAATGACTAAATTAACAGAAGGAAAACAGAAGAAAGGAAATAGTTTAGAGGATTCAACACATGAGCCAGAAAAGGAGGGGGTACCCTTGTTAACTTCTTTGCTGCTGTGATACAACCCTGACCAAAGCAACCTGTGCATGGAAAGAGACTGTTTCATCTTCACAACCTCCATGTTATGCTCCATTACTGAGAGAACACAGGGCAGGAACCAAAAGGCAGGAACCAGTGCAGATGCCATGGAGGAATGATGCTTACTGGCTTGCATCCTGTGCCTTGCTCATCTCACTTTCGTATACAGCCCAAACCCGCCAGTCCAGGCTTGTCGCTGGCCACAGTGAGCTGGGCCATCCCACATTAATCACTTGAAACATTAAACAACAACAACAACAGACTCAAAACTCTGAGCGTAGTGGTACACATCTTTAATTCCAGCACTTGGGAGGCAGAGGCAGGCAGATCTTTGTGAGTTCAAGACCAGCCTGGTCTACAGGGTGATTTCCAAGATAGCCAGGGCTACACAGGAAACCCAAAACAAAATAAACAAACAAACATAAATGCACCAGAGTCTTGCCCACCGGCCAATCTGATGGAGGCAGTTCCTCAAATCCGATTCCCTCTTCCCAGGTGACTTTGTGTCAAGCTGACCAAAACTAGACTGCACAGACCTACATTAGAGCTGCTAGATAATTTCCTGCTGGGGGTGCTGCTTGGTGAGAGAGGACTAATCTAACACCTGCAAAGCAGAAGCATAATGCCTGGAGGTACACTGACTTTATAGACCCATTATAACTTTATAGCTGGGTGGTGGGGTGGGGGTCGTGATGGTGGTGGTGGTGGTGGTGGTGGTGGAGGTGGCGGTAGTGGTGGAGGTGGTGGTGGTGCTGGTGCTGGTGCTGGTGACAGTGCATTCCTTTAATCCCAGCACTTGGATGATAGAGGCAGGTAGGTCTCTGAGTTTGATGTGCGGCTGGTCTACAAAGTGAATTTCCAGGACAAAATGAGTGTCCGGGATGGGTAGGGCTGCACAGAGAAACGCTGTTTAAAAAAAAAAAAAAAACAAAAGAAAATAGAACATATTACCATAATTGCTAAGCCATTCAAGAAAAACTATATAAATATTAAAAAGATGAAACAAAGAAACAAAGAATGTTAATATATCCCCTTAGGTGTTCCTTTTAATTGATAATAGACTTTCCCTCCTATTTAAAAACATTGTTCCATAGGAGACAAATTAAACACTATAATATCAAAGATATAGCACCTCCATTGAGAATGTCTGACCCATTGGAGGAAACAAAAAACATTTGAGAACCTGGGCTAAAGAGCACTTTAAGTGAAAAATGTAACTCAATAAATCTGACATAGAAAAATTTTAATAAATAAGAAAATCTCCAATTACTCATATTTCTCCAAATGAATTATTAAACCAATAAGATTTTCCCAAGGAAATATTAACAAACTCTCCAAAAGTGGGTTCTCTTAGAATGTGTAAACCACTAAAAGAGTAGTAGTTTTCACTTTATAAATAACTTTAATTTTATAAAGTATGTGGCATTGATATCACTCTTACTTATAATGTTATCTAGGTAAATAGTCAGAGAAGACATTCAAAGAGCAAAACTTACAGAATTATCTCTGGAAATGGTGAAGAGGCATTTGAAAACACCAGCAACCATTCTTCATTTAAAAAATCCTCGCAGTTACCTAGACATGTATGGATGTTTTCATCATAAGATAAATATCCACCCGATGGGAGGGGCAACACCGTATCTAAAGACAAGACAGTAAAAGCATTTCCAGAAAAAAAATAAGACAAAAAGTATGAGGCAATAATATAACTAATTTTTTGTTTTTGTTTTGATTTTTCAAGATAGGATTTCTCTATGTAACCTTGGCTGTCTTGGACCTCACTATGTATACCAGGCTGTTCTCAATCTCTGGACCCATCTTCCTCTGCCTCTGAGTACGCCACCACCGCCACCACCATGCAACTATAATGTTATAATGGGCCTACAAAGTCAATGCTGAGGAAAGAAGAAATTGAGTGTTGAAGTTAAGGAAGTTTGTGGTGGTTAACTCTATGTGTCAATCTTACCGAGACAGATGCCTAGATGGCGTGTTTAACTATTTCGTGGCGTATATCCAAGGAAGCCTCGGAAAGAGATTGTTATTCGAATCCATGGGCTGTTGGTTGGCATCGTCCAATCCATCTAGAATGTAAAAATAGCTTAAGGCAAATGAGGTATTCCCTTTCTGTCACTGTCTGAGCTGGGATGCTGGAATGTCGTTCTCTTGCTCTTAGACCTGGGCTTATAGCAGTGGACTTCTGGTTCTCAGGACGTCAGTCTGAAGTAGCACACACACCATCAGTTCTCTTGGCTCTCAGTCTCATCTGACTAGATACATAACCCCAGTTTTCCTGAGGGTCCATCTTGCGAAGAGCATTTCCTGGGGCTCCTCAGTTGCCATAGTCAAGGCTGTTACTTCCTCATAATGAATACTTTACATAAAAAGGTGTACAGCAATAGCCTATGAACACATATATCTTATTCTTTCTGTTTCTCTGGGGAAGCCCAATTAATGTACAGATAAAAATCATTTTATATATATAATATGTATATGTATATATATAGTATGTAGAGAGAGAAAGTAAATATTTATGTATATTATTTAGTATTTATATGAAAATATAGATAACACAAGTAAACTAGTTGAAAATCCATTAAAAATAACACATCAATATATGAAAAATATACAGAACCTAGTAGATGATAAAGAATAAAACTTCTCACATTGGCAACAAAGAGCTGAACTATCTAACAAAAGTTAACCAGGGAATGTACAAGGTTTTTGAAATGGGCACAGAAGAAGGGCATGAACAAATAGATAAGACAAGCATGTTTTCAATTGATAAATTCAAGATCATAGAGTCAGGAACTCTAAATTAGTGTATTAATCTAATTCAATAACAACAAAACGTGCTTAGTTTATAACCAGAAAATTGAATCCTAAATTCCGTATAGAAAAACAAACCAGAAAAAAAAATCTTAGAAAAAAAATGGCAAAGAACTAAATCTAAAAGCCATTAAAAAGTAGGCTGAAAAGTTATGCTGTCTAAAAGAAAAGAAAATTTTGTATGTCAAAATTAAAACAGGAAATTTAAAAAAATATTAAAACAAACACCATAGGTGCAGGTAAAGTCAAAACAAACACTAGTCAAAGACTGACCCTGGGATAAGGTGTCAAGATGCCTGATGTGTTTTCTCATTCATTGCTGGGGGAATGTAAATTGAATCAACTTCTATGGTAACAATTTAGTCACCTAAGTTTACATTAAAATTCATTTCTACTCTGACCCAGAAATTCAATGTTAACACACGTCAGGGGCTGAGTATGCTAGAGTAAAGTGATGGTTACCACAGTCAACCTGCACATGAAATGATACATACACAAACTCATTTATTGTGTTAATTTGTAAATAACAAAGGCTTGAAATTAGCCTAATATTTTAAAACCAAACTATAGCCATACAATAGAATATTATTCTATAACAGTTAAAAATTACGCAAAAACTCGCTGTGAATAGATATATAAAATTTCCAAAATGGATTATTAACTTAAAACATCAGTTGGTTACCTTTGGGTCACAAAGGAATAAATGTTAAACTATGTATTAGTCTTAATTGAATATGAATTTTAAAAATTCCTCAGTGACTACTCAACATAAAAATGAAGTGACAACCTACAGAAGTGGGATGGGGCCTGGGACACATGAGCAAATGAAGTGTTATATTGTGTGATGTGAAAAGCACGGTAATTGTTATCTAGTTAAGCATTTAGGAAAATGCACTTAAAGCCATTAGATGTAATGTGAATTATGTGCACCCCCTTTGATCTCAAGGGGAAATTTGATGTGCCACAGAACAATACTAGTACTGAAAGTGATTTCTTTCCATGAAAAGGTCAAACTAATTTTCACATGAAAGGTATAATCATGTTAGCAGGCATGATTCACATGGCTATTTCAGGTGCATAACCTTCCCTTTTAGTTAATTAATCATGTACTCAACTGTCAAAAGGAATGACAACCTCTAAAGTTACCCATAGCCCTATTTGAAAGCTTTTTAAATATTATACTTCAGACCAAGATGGGCTGACGTCAAAGCCTGATGCTGATCCTTGTGACTTAGTGAACTCGTAATGAACTACAAGCTCACCTCTGCTATCCTAACACTTCTGCCCCTGCATGAGAAGAAGCGTTGCTCTGACAAGGCCAACCGCAGGGTCAACCTCACGACAACCCACGGCTCCTATTATACAGAGCCACCAGCAGAAATTCAAAGTAAGGGGTCACAGCCAGGGCTTCATCAACAGGAACATGAACAGTTTGGGACACTATGAATGTGCTCTGGATTTGCCACCCTAACTAGTTTTTGAGAGAGAAACAATGAACAATGACTGTTTTAGAAGTGAAAACCTTGTTTCAAGGCAATTCAAATTTCCTGACTTCACCCTCTACAAACTACTTCAGAAATAAACGTCAGGTTCTCTTAGGTTTCTAAAGTATAAACATGGGTTATGATATGAGATATTTGAAACCACATTGATTTCATTTATAGCAAGAGCCAGTAATGCTAGTAAAATTAACAGCCTTCTCTCTGCTGGGATTTCAGAAGTCTCCTGGCAGAAGTTGCCGGGTTTCTTGGATAGCCTTGACTATCTGCAATATGTGATAACTTGCTATGCACACAATAATATGTACTACAGGGAGCTGTTGAAAGGTTAGGGAGGAAAATATATGCAGAGTTCTTGGCATAAATTGAAGCATTAGCTTATTTCTCACTAGTGAACAGACTTAATTTACTTGGCCACAATAAAATCAACAAATTCCATGAATTTTCATATTAGTAAATCATTATCTAAGGATTGGGAGAATTCTGAATGTGGTTTATTAACCATTTCCTTTACTGTCTGAAGACTTAAATTGTCCTGACCATGATCCTGAGAGGTTATAGCAATGCAAGTTTATCTAATGAACAGGGCCCATTGTAAACATTGTCAATACTACAAAGGACAAGGTAGTATGAAAAATGTGAGTATAATATAGGACTATTCACTTTAAAAAATCTCATCAACTCTGTAGTAAGAAAAGGCAAAGTTATCCTTATTCTGATGGTTCATCAAAAAGTGAACCTGAAAAACACAGAAGAAATTTAATATTCAGTATTATAAAGAATACTTATGTTTGTTCGTCTATTCAAACACTCATCTAACATGTAACACATATTTAACACCTCTATAGGCGTGTGAACAGTCCTAATTGCTACAGTGTTGGCTAGAGTGAGCTCTGGGCTGCCAATAACTACCAGAGTCAGACCTTGTTTCTGCCTAATGGAAAACTTTTCCTCAAAATGTGGAAACTGCAGGATTTCAGGGACTTGGCCATAGTGGCTAAAGAACAAATGCTTAAGAGTTAGAAGCAAAATCCAAGTGCAACTTCAGTAGGCTACGGCAAATGTAATCCATCTTTCAGGTCACCTGATCCTGGCTTTCTACTGCTATGAAATGACCTGTGACAAGAAGCAATGCAGTAACTTCCAGCAGCAAGATAGACTTGGCCTGAGCTAACCCATGGACACAAAGATTACCCCCACCACCCCTGAATGCTGCTCTCAGGGTTAGAAGCTCAGTAATACATTCTTGGCATGCAAAGCCAGAGGTCTAGATAACTTAACCTGCTTAATGGACTAGACTGGGAAAAGCTGCACCCTCAAGCACATCAACACTTAGGGATCATGAGAAAAGGAAAGCCACCAGTGGAGACTGAAAATCAGGGGACCAAGGACATAAAGGAGAGTACTAAAACAAATGGGTAATCTCTTTAAGGAAGAAAACTTTTCAAAAATGACAAATGCTGGGCTTGTTTCCAATAGTAAGAACTCACACACTTCTTATTAATAATATTGACAAGAGTCGAGTGAAAAGGGAGAAGAGTTGAAATAAGGTATATTTTATAAAGATTTATTTTTTAATATGTGTGTGTTGGGGGAGGAGTTGGTATGTGCACATGAACACAATGCCTTCAGAAGTCAGAGACCTCAGATCTCCTGGGACAGGAGTTACAGGCAGTGTGAGGCACCTGACATGGATGCTGAGACCCAAACTTTGCAAGCGTGGTATTTCACTTTTAAGTGCTGACCCAGCTGCTTAGCCCTAAAGTGCATTTTAAAAGAAGGGAGGAGGCTGAGGATATACATTAGTCAGCAAAAATAGAAAAGAGCCAACAGTCTAGAGCACGCATGCGCATGCGCGCAGGCACACACGCACATACACATACACACACACACACACACACACACAGAGCAAGAGCAGATGAGAAATGGATATTATGTTAGACAGGTCTTCTGAATATGCTCTATAATTTGAAGCAGAATGAAGATGAAGGTGAAGGGATTTTTTTTTTTTTTGGTGGAAAAGAGGGGTATTAGTATGTTTTAAATGATACAACAAAATAACACAGTAGACTTGGGAAAATGATGAGGTGGGATCAATATAATAAAAGAGAAAAGAGAGTTGGAGTCTGTATTCATTACTTTACTGTCGCTCTGATAAAACATCACAACCAAAAGTAACTTATGGAAGAAAGAGTTAATTCAACTTATGGTTCTAAAATGAGAGTCCATGATGGTAGTGGAAGCATGGCAGTCAGCAACCAGAGCAGGAAGCTGAGAGATGAGGGGAAACTGGAAATGAGGCAATCCCCCAAATAGTAACCAACTGGGAATACGTGTTCCAACAGCTATGGGGAATGATCCTCAACTACCAACTGGTCCTAGGTACTGGTGGAAGAGTCGTCAGTTTATCTATTGAATTAGATTTGTGATCTGTGTAAAAAAAATACATGAATATGGGAATATGTGATGTTCACATCAAATTCCAATGTTACAGAATATGCCTGTTCCCACATTGACAATGATGATTTCAGGATCTGTACCAGATGAGGAGAATGGACTTGGTACTAGAAAACTGGCAAAAGAGAAAGAAGGAAATGACTTTTCTTTTGTTTTTTTAATGTATTTATTTAATGTGTATACAGTGCTCTGCCTGCATGTACACCTACAGGAGAAGAGGGCATCAGACTGGATTGTAGATGGTTGTAAGCCACCATATGGTTGCTGGGAACTGAACTCAGGACCTCTGGAAGAGCAGTCAGTGCTCTTAACCTCTGAGCCATCTCTCCAGTCCTTTTCTTTCATTTTTATCTTTCTCTTTCCCTTTTCCTTTTTTCCCTTCTTTCTTTCTTCCTTCCTTCCTTCCTTCCTCTTTCTTTCTCTCAGAGACTGTAGAGTGCATTAACCAAGGACAGACATGTAATAGTTTTATTGGACAGCACTGGTGTGGATGGCCATGGTGCAGTTGAAGGACAGTCAGCATTATTGGGCATTTTTCTTCAGCCTCATTCAGCTATTCAGGTGATGGCTCAGGTGGCACAGTGTTGCAATAAATCAGTACTGCTCTCTTAGGTCAATAAACAGTTGAAACTTAAGCCTGGTACCCAAAGAAGGGGATACAACCTGACCAAAGGGAGGACAGTTGGCCTGAGGGATACAAGGAATAGCATGTCACTAAGATAGCTTGCAGTGGCAAACTGAATCCCAGAGAGGAAATATATAACTTGCCAAAATAAAGCAGAAATAAAGATTAGACAAATACAAATTAGCAAAACAATTGCATGCAATTGAGATGTTTTTATGTTTTCATAAACTCACGTGGGCTAATTCTTTTGCAGAATTCTTAGGGAGTTTGAAATTATTTCTCTATTGAAATAACACAAAGAGCATTGCTGTCCTTTGCAAAAGATAACATTTATTGAGTTTTAGTATATTCCCAAGGTTGTGTACCAAAATGTCACTACATAATTCCAAACCCTTTTTATCACTCCTAAAGAAATTCACATTAATTAGTGGAATCTGTCATCTCCTCCCCTCACACAAGAAACAACCATTTTATTATATGTCTTTGGTTTTGCAATTCCGGACTTTCCTTATAAGTGAAACCATACATGTGCGATTTGGTGTCTGGATCCTTCCACTTATTGTGTTTTGGAGATTAATTTATGTACAGCACAGACTAGAACTTCCTTGTTATGTCTGAATAGCACTCCACTGTATGAGTGCACCATGTTTTTATGCAATCATTGATGGAAATTGTGTTGTCGCCATTGTCGTTTTATAATAAAAATTTTATTTTGTACATTCCTGTACAAGATTGTATAAACATGTTTTCAGTTGCTTGAGTGTAAATGTTGCAGTAGAATCGCTAGGTTATACGTTAACATTTGACTGCTAAATTATTTCCCAGAGTAGATGTGCCCTCTTGCATCCCTACCAGCAGTCTGTAAGAATCCGTATAGCAGAGCCAACAAGATAGTTCAGCAGGCTAAAGATGCTGGCTGTGAACTCTGAAAAAGTAAGCTCCATTCGCAGGACATGCATGGTGGAAGGAAAAGATTGACTCCTGAAAATCATCCTCTGCCTCTAACACATGTGTACACACATACAGACACATAATACACACAAACACACATATGCACACAGGCACACACATAGACATACATACAAACAATAGATGATAGATACACATGTACATATACACACACATACCTACATACATAATGGGATTAATTTTTAATTGCTTAGCATTTTTATTTATTCAGTTTTTATTCTTCTTTCATACATTACATCCTGACTGCATTTCCCCCCTCCCTCCACTCTTTCCACTCTTCCCCACCTCTCTTCTCCCCCAGATCCACTCCTCTTCTATTTTAAAAAGAAAAGAGCAGTCCTCCCAGGGATATCAACCAAACATGACATAACAAGTTATAATAAGACTAGGAAGGGGCTGAAGAGATGGCTCAGCAGCTAAGAGCACTAGCTGCTCTTCCACAGAACCTGAGTTCAATCTTCAGCACTCATATGGCAGTTCACAACTGTGTGTAACAGTTCCAGAGTGTCTGACACCCTCACACGGACATACGTGCAGGCAAAATACCAATGCACATAAAATAAAAATATATAAATTATTTTTAAACAACCAACAAGACGAGGCATACTCATATCAAGGTTAGATGAAGCAACCCAGGAAAATGGTCCCAAGCACAGGCAGCAGAGTCAGACCCTTACCGATATCAGAGAGCAGATTTTAAAGAGAACACTTTCTTTAGTCCCTTATACGTGCTACTATTTTTATTATGTCTTCTTATATAGCTTAAAGTGGTTATCACCTTAAAGCTTTAGTTTCCATTTTCTGAAGAGGGGTTACAATTTTTTTTTCTTGTGTTAACTGACCATTTAATCATCTACTTTGGAACAGATATCTGCTTGGATCGGCAGATCTTTATTGTGTTCTTTTTGATTACTGAGTTGCAAGAGTCCTTTTAATATAGTCTGTGTGTTCCTTGTGATATATGCAATTTGAAATCATTTCTCCCCCTTTGCAGATTGTCTTTTCCCTTTATGACTTCCTTTGAAGCCTGAGAGTTCTTAATTTTTACAGACAGATGTGCACTTGTTCCTTATCACGCTCTTACATGATGGGCAATGCTTGCCTATACAGAGCGAGCAGCTGCTGAACGGAAGCAAGACACACTGTTTCATGCTCCCAGCCCAATCTTCATGTTTTTTCACACACAGACATCATCTACTTTGTTCTGACTCATCTCTGTTCCCCTCGAGCCTTCCCTATGTCCACTATTCATCTCTTGCTGGTTTGTTAACCGACAAAACAGCCCCTTCCATTCTTATACATCTTTTTAAAAAAAATTTTTATTAATTTATTCTTGTTACATCTCAATGGTTATCCCATCCCTTGTATCCTCCCTTTCTTCCCTCCCTCCCATTTTCCCCTTATTCCTCTCCCCTATGACTGTGCCTGAGGGGGATTACCTCCCCCTGTATATGCTCATAGGGTACCAAGTCTCTCATACATCTATCTCTCTACTCTCTACTCTATCACTCTTGTTTTCTCCATCCCCTCCTTTAAGATCTCTCCCTCCTCCCTCACAGTCCTTTTTATGCATTATGACTGGCCTGGATGATGATGGCCCCAGAGGCTCATGTTAAAATCCCCACCAGTGGAACGTAAAGGCTCCACTTTGCCCGCATCCTCTCCGCAGTACCATTGCCCTGAGCTTCTCACAGGTTAAGTTCATGGTTTCAGGGTCTGTGGTTGCCTTTTTCGGGCCCTCCAGGGTTCTTCATGATACCTAGACTTGTCTTAGAGTAGGATTTCTTTCCACTGCTGACTCACCTACTGGAAGTGAGAGAGCCCCATCCAAACCCACAACCATTCGGGGGGGTGGTGGTGGTGTGAGGACTGCAGCTTTCCTGAAGGTGAGTCTGCGGGTCTCTCTTCACGAGTGACTTTTGTGCACAGTGTGAGGCAGGGTCCAGCTTTGTTGTCTGTGTGCACACATGGCTGTCCTATCATCATTTGTGAAAAGAACTATTCTTCCCTCACTGAAATTGATTATCAGCCTTGTCTGTAGCAACTTGACTATAAATGTAAGAAGTTGTTTCTGGAATGCTGGATCTGCTCCACTGATCCACATTGATGCCGTTATACCATTATCACACGCTCATCATGTGCTTTGCAGTGAGGCTTAAAATTGTGAAATGTTTGGCCTGTTCTTTAAAACAAAACAAAACAAGACAAAAACATTTTCTGTACCACTTGCATTTTCATTTATTTTTGAATCACCTTGACAGCTTCTAAACAACAACTAAAATTTTGATGTCTAGAACAGCGAAGTGCATTGATCGGTATGAGGAGTATTGGCATCTTTAATAAAAACCACTTGCCAAAGGGTAAACAAGAGACGTCTTTCCACTTACTTCAGTCTTCTTTGATTGGGTTCCAGAGGGCATTGTATCTTTAAAAAGAATGTTTGCATGTGTTATCCAGGTGCAGTGGTGCATGCCTGTAATCTCACTTCTCAGGGAGGCAGATTTCTGTGAGTTCGAGGCCAGCCTGGTTTACAAAGTGAGGCCAGGATAGCCAAGACTACACAGAGTAAGCCTGTCTCCAAAAATAAACCAAAGAAAAATATTTCCATATATTATTTGATAATTTCATGCAACGTATTTTGATCATATTCATCTCCTCCTAATTTCTCCCACAAACCCCTACACAGCAAACTTCATTCCCTCTCTCCCATTCTCTCTTTATCTCCTTAACCCCCACCACACCCCATCCTTAAAAATTCTCTGAGTCCAATTTGTGTTGACTGACTACTTCTGAGCACTGGCCTGCCATGAAGTATGTGGTCAATCACTCCATTGAAGAAAACTGACTTTCACTCTCCAGGCAGCATTTTAACAATTTATCTAGGGGAGGAGCTTCTTGGGGACCTCACCTCTTCCATTTTGGTATTTTTGTCTGGCTTGAGATGGTGCAGGTCTTGTGCATGCTGCGCCAGGCTCTGTTGAGTTCATAGGCACATCTGTCTTCTGGTGTCTGGAGAATGATGTTTGCTTAAAGTCACTCACCACTGCCAAGATGTTGCAGCTTTTCTTACCTCTCTTCCACACGGATCCCTGAGCCTTGATGGGAGGAGTTTGATAGAGACATCCCATTTAGGGCTGAGCAGAGTCTCTTCTCTTCTGCATGTCTACCAGTTGTGGTTTTCTGTGTTAAAAGTCATCTCCTGCACGAAGAAGCTTCTCTGATGAGGGTAAAGCAATGCCTTGATCTATGGTGTTTCAGGTCCTTTCTTTTTATTTGGGACTTTCAGGTGGAGGCCATGAAGACAGAGCAGAGATAGCAGGCAATTGGTGACTGGCACAACAGCAGACAGCTCACATCTCAAACAACAAACAGAAAACAGAGCTTTTCTGAAATCTCAATGAAATATAGCCTGTTTTCAGTGATACACTTCACCCAGCAAAGTCACACCTCTTAATCCAACCCAAACCACCAATTGAGGACAACTACATTTTCAAATGCCAGAGTTGTATGAAAGACACATATGGATACAACAATAAGACATTAGAAATCTTTTTATTGTTATGTCTATTTAGCTCAATAATAGTATTATGTTTTTTCCATAAGGCCCATGACATATCTAGACCCAAGTTCTTGGCATCATTGGCAGTGTCAAGTATGGGTTCCATCTCCTAGAGTGAGCCATAAATCCAGTCACATTAAACATTGACAGTCTGTGTGGCAAGGTATTCCCACTGGTGCAATAGTGGCATAGATGTTATGGACTATTATGGATTATTTTAGCCCACAAGGCTCTAGGTGGGAGAGATTATTACTTTTCTTCTACAGTAGTTTGTATTGCACCTCCCAGCATGGTGAACATTAGCCAGTAGGAATGAAGCTTTCATTTGAGTGCCAGCAGGATTTCTCTCTTGATTTCTTGCTCCTGTCACTGGGCTTGCTGCTATAATGAACTCTGTTCTTCTGGAACTGTAAACTCAAGTAAATGCTGCTTAATTCTGTCAAAATAGTAGATTGACTTAATTGATTGACATGTGTCAAATCAGGCTTGCATTTCTGGAATCAGCCCCACTTGATAGTTCCTAATAATCTTTTATTTGGTATGTTGATGTATCGATACAGTTGCTTTGTTAGTAATTGACTGAATATTTTTACATCTCATATGAGGTGTTGATCTGTAGTTTTTCTTCTCAGGATTGAGTATCAAGGTAAGTTGCCAAGTTTCCTCTCCTCGTGCGTTTCCTGAAAGTGTGAAAGACCTACTAATTCTACTTAAAGTCTTTGAGAATTAGTCAAAAGAGCAATTGGGGACCTGAGAATTTCTATACTTTTAAAATTATTGTTAATAAAGCCTCCAGTTATCAGACTATCCTGATGTTCTATTCTTTTCTCTTTTTAAGGATTTAATACATTTTTATCTTTCTAGGAATACTTTCTAGAAATGTGTATATTTCATCAAGTATGAATTACCTAATCTGTTGGCAAAGCAAACAATTTTATTTCTTTATAATCTTGATTTAAGTTATGTAGGGTAGGCAGTGGTGCCTTTGGGGATTTTAGTTAATTTTTATGAAACTAGTTTTAGTCGTTTGAATTCTTTCTCTTTTTTCTAAGTGGGTGTAGGTTTGTCATATTGGTGGAGTTTTCAAAGAATACGCCGCCCACAATTGGGGTGAGCTGTCCTACATCTCTCCCTCCTCAGGTGATTCTAATGTGTGGCAAGTTGGCATTAGAGCAGCCATAACAGTCACAGATTTGAAATCATCTCTTTTGTAAAGGAGACATTCACATTATCAATTTACCTTGAAGTTCTGCTCATAAGAGTTCAGATGCTTTTGTTCAACTTCCACATCTCACTTGACTTTTTAATTGAACTTCCTGGTTTATTCTGGAGGTAGCTGACTAAAGGTTATGCTAATTATGTCATATTATAAATTTTTCCTACAACTTATTTTAATTTCATTCCATAATGAACAATGGATATAGTTATAGGAGCAAACATGCCTGTGTGGTCTAAATCCTTTTGGATTATTAATGAATGTTTTGTGTCCTAACATCTGTTTGGACATTAGTTCAAATATACTTTTGAAAACCGTGTCCCCTGTGGTGGCATGTGATATGGCCAGTTGGCTTTAGTCTATATCTGTTAATATTGTCTTAATCCCCTCTTTGACTTCAAAAACAACTAACCAGTAGTGCAAGCACCCAAACTGCCTAACGATTTTGAAAATTGTGTTTAAAGTGGCTCACTGTAAAACATGATAGTGTTGCAAAAATGTTTGTTGGAATTATAATTTAATTGAGATGGACACAAATTGCATTCTTCACAATCTTAAACAGTGGGTGGAAGTGATATCAGTTTATTTGGGCAGGAAGTCAATTTAAGAAGTTTAACTACTCGTCTCATGAGAAAATAAGGACAGATATTTTTGTATTCTTACTGCACGTTCCATAATGAACAACTGAAAGGAAGGACAAACCTATTACTAATGTTTAAAATAAAAAAGTATTAAACCAGTCTATTTGTCTAAATATTGATTATAATTATGGAACCTCAGATTCATATATATATATATATATGTATATATATGTATGTATATAGTGAATTTAATATGCTTATGCTTGTATAGTCATTTATCCCATTGAGTCAACCCGAGCCAACTTCTGGGAACATCAGGAACACAGGAATCGAACAGATCCACACTGTGCAGAAGTTAGGTAGGATTTCACAAAGATAAGTGGTAGAGACTATTCCAATCACAGTCATGTGCATAAGCAACCACAGATCAACAATACACACAACAATACAAAAATCCATGAGTCCATTTGGCATGGCCATGTCAGGACCCGAGTTTGAATCATTTACGGATGTGATATTTTAGATGCATTTCCTTTCCTTGGTCTGATTGCAGACCTCTGAGGCTGCAATGAGTAGTGAGGGTAAACCAATACTTAAAAAGCTGAAAGTGGGAAAGATTCAGTGTCCAAGAGGTGCCACAGTAACGCAGCAAGAAGGGGAGCTATCCCACACAGGAGGGCTGTAGCTAACCTCAGAGAAGAGCTCTTTGTGATTTCAGTAAGAGGGCGCCATGGGGAGACAAGGGGAGGCATGTTCTGTGCACGCTTTTGATATTTCCTGAACCAATATCCAGAACTTTTTCCAAGTCGATATTCAACTCCATACTGTTCCTTTTTGAAACACCTAAGTTGTCTCTAGAGAATTATGCTTATTATTCTCATAAGGAGACATGGTAGACCAGTTACATCCTGACAGTCTTGGCCTCACATTGTAGACCAGGCTGGCCTTGAACTCACAGAGATCTACCAGCCTCTGCCTCTGGAGTGCTGGGATTAAAGGCATGTGCTACCACTCCTGGCTCAGTTAAATATTGAGTATACTTCTTGAGCCCTATTTTTCAGGTTTTTGGAGCTAATGATGAACACCTTTGAAAGTGGCTGCTATACACTTGCCTAGAGGGATATCTTGTGTGACTAATAAGACAAAGGGTAGATTATTGGATCTATATGCCAACTTAGAGCCTTAATTGTTCTTATCCAATAAGTTTATTTTTAATCCGTTGCTATAGAATTCAATTTTAAGGCTATTGTTGACATACACATATATATATATATATGTGTGTGTGTGTGTCTTTATTCTGATGTGAGGTATTGTACCCATACAACTCATTTCTAAATATAAAGTTTACTTCAAGTACTTTTAAAACTGTTATAACAAACTCTTTAGGATAATTAAGTTAATGGTTAGACAATCGGATTCATAGTTATGTCAGATATTGGTTTAGTTTATCACAAAAATATGCTTCCTACGGCAAACAGATAGTAAATAGCTAAAACAAGCAACATTTGTCTGTTCACATTTACTATAGATAAATAAATATAAACATTATGTGAAATAAATATATAAAGTCTTCAAAACTCTCAGAGACCTACAGAATATGACATTTACAGATGTTTTTATTATTTTAAGGATTCTTTGACAACAAGACGGGTCAACTCCTGGCAGCACTTGAACTACCTCAAAGAAGATATGAGCATCATAGGACTTTCATTTTGGAGATGGCTTCAAATGTGGCAGGCCAATGACCTGGGCAAAGAAATGCCCTCATCATGTCTACCACAGACAGAATTCTGCCTAAATAGGTAAGCTTGGATGCAGGCCAAGTCGACTGCCTGACTTTGCCATGGCAAGGTAATCAAATCCTTAATAGTTTCTGCTCACAAACACATCTGTCATATACACTGAGTCATAAGGCTAAAGATGATCAATGAGATTTGGGGGGTTTTCCAGGCAATGAACTGTTCTGTCATATTTATTTTTTATTTTGGAAGCTGCTAGCCTGCACTTCCTATTTACTTCAATAACTAATTTTATTTCTTACCCCTCTGATTGTGTTGAAGACCAGATAGTCATAGTTTTACAATCAAGCTCAGTGTTATAGGAGTTAAGAAGATGCATTAAGGTCTAGATGCATGTTTCTAAGTTGATAGATACAAGATATGATAGCAGTTGGTATGGATTCAGAACTTTAGAATCACCAAGATAAGATAAGACAGAATTTTCTTCTAAGTTGCCAAGTAAATACTTTTAGAGTAGGCATGTATGTAAGTCTTACCTATTGGTTTTAATAGTTGCTTCATAATTGTCCTCACTGTAGATTATTATATAAGAAATGCCCTTTTTAGTTAGACAGAAAAGGGGAATTGTTGGGGTTGATCTGGTGCTATGTATTCTAATGCAAATTACTGGCCCCCAAGATCTAGCTGCTGCCCAGACAAACACATTCTCACACACATCTGTCCTTGCTGTGTAAACTTTGCTCCACCTATTTAATACTGATTGGTTAATTTTTAATTTTTATTTCTTTTCTTTTCTTTTAAAAATATTTTATTTATTTATTTATTTTATTAATTTATTCTTGTTACATCTCAATGTTTATCCCATCCCTTGTATCCTCTCATTCCTCCCCCCTCCCATTTTCCCATTATTCCCCTCCCCTATGACTGTTCCTGAGGGGGATTACCTCCCCCTGTATATGCTCATAGGGTATCAAGTCTCTTCTTGGCTACCTACTGTCCTTCCTCTGAGTGCCACCAGGTCTCCCCCTCCAGGGGACATGGTCAAATGTGAGGCACCAGAGTACGTGAGAAAGTCATATCCCACTCTCCACTCAACTGTGGAGAATATTCTGACCATTGGCTAGATCTGGGTAGGGGTTTAAAGTTTACCTCCTGTATTGTCCTTGGCTGGTGCCTTAGTTTAAGCGGGACCCCTGTGCCCAAATCTGCCTATCATATTGTTCTACTTGTAGATTTCTAGGACCCTCTGTATCCTTTTATTTATTTTATTAATTTATTCATATTACATCTCAATTGTTAGCCCATCCTTTGTATCCTCTAATTCCTCCCTCCCTCCTGCTTTCCCCCTACTCCCCTACCCTATGACTGTGACTGAGGGAGACCTCCTTCCCCTGTATATGATCATAGGGTATCAAGTCTCTTCTTGGTAACCTGCTATCCTTCCTCTGAGTGCCACCAGGCCTCCCCATCAAGGGGACGTGGTCAAAAATGGGGTACCAGAGTTCGCATGAAAGTCAGACCCTACTCTTCACTCAACGGTGGAGAATGTCCTGTCCATTGCCTAGATCTGGGTAGGGGTTAGGGTTAGGGTTGACTGCCTATATTGTCTTTGGCTGGTGCCATACTTTGAGTAGGACCCCTGGACCCAGATCCATGAGTCATAATGTTCTTCTTGTAGGTTTCTAGGACCCTCTGGATCCTTCTATTTTCCCATTCTCCCATGCTTCTCTCACCTAAAGTCCCAATATGATGTCCTCCCCTCTGACCTACTTTCCTGGTATGTGAAGACTTTCATGGGACATGCCCCTTGGGCTAGTGTCTTGATATAAGTGAGTATATACCATTTGACTCTTTTTGCTTCTGGGTGAACTCACTCATTATGATAATTTCTAGTTCAATCCATTTGTCCACAAATTTTGGGAATTCCTTGTTTTTAATAGCTGAGTAGTATTCTATAGTGTAAATGTACCATGTACAAAACTCAAGTCCAAGTGGATTAAAGACTTCAACATAAAACCAGAAACATTAAATCAGTTAGAGGAAAAAGTGGGGAAGAGCCTGGAACACATTGGCACAGGAGACAACTTCCTGAACAGAACACCAACAGCCCAGGCCTTAAGGTTAACAATTAATAAATGGGACCTAATGAGGGCTGAGAAGCTTCTGTAAGACAGGAGACACTGTCAATGGAACAAAGTGACAGCCTACAGACTGGGAAAAGATCTTCACCAACCCTTCATATGACAAATGTCTAATATGCAAAATATATAAAGAACTCAAGAAATTAAACACTACAAAACCAATTGAGAAATGGGGCTCAGAACTAAACAGAGAATTCTCAACAGAGGAATATCAAATGGCTGAGAAACACTTAAAGAAATGCTCAACCTCCTTAGTCATCAGGGAAATGCAAATCAAAACAACATTGAGATTCCATCTTACACCCATCAGAACAGCTAAGATCAAAACCTCAAGTGACACCACATGCTGGCGAGGATGTGGAGAAAGAGGAACACTCCTTCATTGCTAGTGGAAATGCAAACTAGTACAACCACTTTGGAAATCTATCTGGTGCTTTCTCAGAAAAATGAGAATAGAGCTTCCTCAAGGCCCAGCTATTCCACTCCTTGGAATATACCCAGAAAACGCACCACCACACAACAAAAACATATGCTCAACCATGTTCATAGCAGCCTTATTCATAATAGCCAGAACATGGAAACAGCCTAAGTGTCCCTCAGTAGAAGAATGGATAAAGAAACCGTGGTTAATTTTTTTTAAATGCTGAAGCTTGGGATTTGGCAGAAGAGCAAGAAGGCAGAGTTTGAGGTTCACAGGGCTGAGGTATGGGATCCAAGAGGCCGAGGGAGAGGAGATAGGTACAGGAGGAAGAGGAAGAAAGAAGAGGTTGCTCTGGGTTAGGCTGGAGAGAAGCGCATGGCCAGATCAGCGTGCATGAAGGGAAGAAGCCCAGATAGGAATGATTAAAGTAGATGGTCTGGGATGGGGGATGGAAAGGGATAAGCACAGTTTGGAGGATTAATATCTGCTCTGTTCCAGGACAAATGAGGCTGTTGTAAAATACAACATTGATTATGACAGCTACACTTGTCCATCTTTTAGTTATCCTACAAAATGATGGTCTCTTGGAGGAATGCTGCAGCTTTGTCACCTTGACACTAGAGTCACCTGGGAGGATGAAATCTCAATGGAAAAATTGCGTCCATCAGATTGGCATTTGGGGAACATTTTCTGGATTGGTGTCTGATGTGGAATGACCCAGCTCAGTCAGTATGGGTGGTGCCACCCGACATAATGTATTTTTAAATCCCTTGAAAGTATTGCAACAGTTTAGAAATTACTGCCGTGCAAAGAATACTGAAAATGTAATTTGCTTCCTCAGTTTTTATTGCCTGAGTTTACTTTCTATATTTTAATAAGCTTGAGCGATTTGTGACTCTTGATGGTAGTTGGAGCATTCAGTACTGTTCTCACAGCTTAAGGAGCTTTTTGTGGATTTACTCCAAGGTCTGCTATAAACAATGACTTTAGAAATAGCCTTCAGAAGTGGGACTCTACCAGAGCAGCGGCTATAGAACAAGTAAATGACTTATAGGCCTTCAGAACTTTATCAATGACATGTAAAGGCAACTGAAAACCTGCAAAGAAATGCAGAATTAAGCAGCTATACAATCTGCATAGGCAATAGGCTAATAAGGAAAGTTTAATGATGACCCATAGATTTAGGGTTATGGTCTTGCCTTTCATGAGAAGGCATTGATAATTTTCATTTGAATTTTTCACTTAGATGCATTAGTCTTCTCAGAGGATAGAGCATGATACTTAAGTGAGTCCTTTCAGAAATTTCTATTCACAAGTGAAAACACACACACACACACACACACACACACACACACACAGAGAGAGAGAGAGAGAGAGAGAGAGAGAGAGAGAGAGAGAGAGAGAGAGAGAGAGAGAGAGAGAGAGAGAGAGAGAGAGAACAGTGTTGATTCCTTGTATTCAAGTCTTATAAATAAGCGAACTGCTCACTGGTGCTTTTATGACAGACTGTAAGATTCCACTCCTTTGGTAATTTGCCTCTATTAAGATACCTTTTAATTTTTCATCAACTGTTTATTGAGCGTTCCTGGTATTTGAAAGCAATTAAATCCTCATGAATGCCTGCATGATTTATCTGCATATTTTTCAACCTTTTGCAGAATCTTTTAATGATAATGTATCAGTGTCTCCATGTTTTCTCAAAAGGAGTGGGCTTTCACAGCAGGATTGCAGACTAATTCTCAGCATACCGTCCCGACTACCACTGTGTGCCATGGGAGAGAGAGAGAGAGAGGGAGAGAGAGAGAGAGAGAGAGAGAGAAAGGTGACGAAGTGCAAAATTAACAAGGCAGAAGACCACAAAATGCAGCTAACCCTAGAAGATCATAGTTTCTGAGCTTAAGTAATAGAAGAAATTAAAAGTGAAACACTTCTTTGATCCAACACTTTGAATTTTCCAAGGTGGTGATATGATTCCCTCTGCAGGAATAAATTGTTCTTAGCGGCCTTGGTACTGGCAATCAGAGTTACTTCCTGTACAACAACAACAACAACAACACTGATACCCAGGTTGTAGAATTCGAGAGGCAAAGCAGGAAAGAGTGGATATCTCAGGAGTAGAACTACAAAGCCATGGCTACTACAGTGGATTTCTTTAGGCCTCTCACATCACACCTTTTTGTTTATTTTTCTGCAGAGTAACCTATTTCCTATCTACTTCATCTTTCAGGGCTCAGGAGTGAGAACTCCAGTGATAATTCCGAGCCCGAGCTCTTTCGCCTTACCATTTGTAAGGAACTGCAAATAGGAGCACCCCCAGAGGTTCACCAATCTAAGGGAACCTCTTCTCAGTGATAACAGCATCTCTGCGGAATGGCTTCCAGGATGTTTGAAGAGCAACCTCTAAGCTTCCAGGATGATCAGCAGGAGTTCTTTCCACGTGTCAGTTAATGTGTCTGTTAGTTACCTCCTTGGAAACTATACTAGAGATTTGCACTGGCTCTTGTTGTGAAAGTGTCTTTTTAAGGGGATTGGATCAGTTCAGGGCCACATGCATCTCTAACAAAGCTAAATGGAGAGACCACCAGCTCAGCTAAAAAGTGCTGGAAAAAAACTCTGGAAGGTTTTTTTTTTTTTTTTTTTTTTTTTGGTAATTTTTGCAGTGTCCTTAGTTAGCCAACTAAACAAGATGGCCATTGCCTAGCTAATTTTCATGTGTGTTCTTTGCACACATGATTCATCTACATGGGCTTTACAGTCTGACCTGTACTCAGGCCCCAGTTTCATGAACTGTCTGAGAAATTACAATGCGATTCAGTCCTACTTTTAGAATGTAACTGGAGTGTGGTTTTTCTGAAGAAATAAAGTAAGTAGGCTCAGTTAAAATGTTTTTAGGTTAAATCTAAGAGAAAGAGCACATGACTTCAGCCACTTTTGCCACTGCAATTCCCTGACCAAGACACCGTTGATGTTCATTGCTGTGTCTTCAGGCTGTGGAGCAATGAACTAGCTTGCTCATAGTAGACATTCGGAAATATTTACACGACAATGAGCCAAATAAGTAATTTCTGCAAGCCTTAAAGCATGCTTGGCACAAAGAGCACACTCCACAGATGTTAGCATGTTTGAGATATAGAACATGCCCCACAAATGTCAATGCACAGCTGACGAGGTGGCACACACCTTTAATTCCAGCACTTGGGTGCCAGAGGCAGTCAGATCTCTGAGTTCAAGACCAGCCTGGTCTCCAAAGTGAGTTCCAACAAAGCCTGGGCTACACAGAGAATTCTTGTCTTGAAAAACAAACAAAATGTCAATATATGTTTGACATGTAGAACACGCTCTACGAACACTCACTGTATGTTAGTCCAGCTGTTTTCAGTGCTCTTCATGGGACAGACTCTGCTAGCTGTGGAGAACACATCACACTGTTATCATTTACATCCTTTCCCTACTGTCTGGCTTCCTTGGGTGGGTGGTAGCACCGGTCAACAGAACTCACCGTCCTAAAGTTGAAGTGTGAAACAAAGCTACAGTGAATAAAACAGTTATCTGTCCCTTTGCTGTGACAGAATATTTGACAAAAATAAGAAAAGTGGAAGGAAAAGTTGCTTCTGGCTTGCAGTTCCAGAGGCTACAGTCCTTCATGGCTGACTGTCCCGTGACTAGAGTAGCAGGGTGCCGGCCATGTTGTGTGCAGAGTCAGGAAGCAGATAGTAAACAGGAAACAAGGCCAGGTTATAGACTATCAAGGGTCACCCTCTGAGTCTCCCTCCTTCAGTGAATCTTTACTTCTTAAAGGTTCCACAGTCTTCTCGAGCAGCATCACCAACTAGGGACCAAGTGTTCAAACCCATGAGCACGTGTGAGGACAACAGTTTGAATGGCAAGCACCCAGGTAAGGAGCCAGGTATGGCTGAATGTTCATAATCCCAGCACTGTTGTTAGGAAAGCCATGAAGACCACTGGGGCTTAGTGGCCACCAGCCTCACTTCAAGTTCAGGGGGATATCTTGTCTCAAAAGAGTAAGGCACTAAGTGATAGAACAGGGCATCTGACTTCTGCCCTCTAACCCATAAGTACCTCCACACATGTACACAGCATACACATACTCTACATGTGCTTGAGTGAGCACACGAGCACACACACACACACACACACACACACACACACACACACACACAGACACTAAACAGGAAAATAAGCATGTGAGTATATAGGGAACACTTCACATTGAAAGCAAACCACCAGAATACACTAAAGAGACATCTAACAAGAAATAGGTTTTGGAGCCTTCTTTCTCTCTTGTTGTCTGTGTTAAATTAATCAGAATCAATCCAGCAAGTTCTTTGTTAGCATTCTGTAAATGCGAGCTTGGCTGTAGTTTGTCAACTTTCTAGTTCAACAACTTTGATCAGAAATCAAATGTGATTATCAATCAGGAGGCCATTGCAAGGTCAACATGGACACAGAGAAGAACTTCCCACAGGTGAAAACAGTAGTATGTTTTTATGTCTGAGTCTTTTATATACATAAAATTGCTGAGTCTTTTACATGCGCAGTTTCTTAAATAAATGCAATTATACTTTGAATGTCATGAGATAAACAGCCTTGTTTATTAGTACATTTCCCATTTTTCTCATATATTTCTCTGCAAGGAGTAAGTTGTGACACTTGATGCGTGTTTGCATCAGATCCCTTGGAATTGGAGTTACAGACAGTTGTGCTACCACGTGGGTGCTAGGACTCAAACCTAGGTCTTCTACAAGAGCAGCCTGGGCTGCTCCAAGCCCTAAACACAAAAATGTCAAAACGTTTTATTGAACTTGTTCTTGGGCAATCATACTGTACCAAGTGCATTCTGACTACTGTAACCCCACCCAACTGTTCCCATCTCCTTCCCGCCATTATTACTCCTAAACACACACCTCATACATACAAGGCCCTTTCTCACATTCACATCCTTTTGTTTTGATGTCCACTGAATTTCACCAGGGGCTTCTGTGCTATGAGGGTTTGGAACTGTCGACTTGAGTCCTGGCGATCCTCAGTGGGTAGAGAACTGAAGACAATGACTGTCTCTACCCATGAGTCCCCCAGTAGGCAATTGTTCAGCAGGAAAGGGTAGGATTCTGTTGGCCCCATTCCATCGATTATTATCTGTTGACAGAACCAAGTTTACACCCATTGCAAGAACCTGCTGCTGCTGCTGCTGCTGCTGCTGCTGTTGCTGCTACAGTAGCACCATTGTTATATTGGCTGTACCATGCACAAAAGATAGCCTTTAATAACCTTTCTCCCTCCTTTCTGGCTCTGATGTTCTTTCTGTACCCTCTTCCATGATGTTCCAGGAGATTAATACAAAGATTTATCAGGCCATCCTATGAGGACAAGTATAAAGTTAGGTATAGAACTATAAAGTATACTATAGAGAAACTATCCAAGGAAGAGAAACTTGGAGGAATAATGTATCCATCACTGAAGAAAGTGAAAATAAGTGGGGGATTTCCCTGGTTGCTTAATCCATTCTCCAGGCTGCAGAAGCAAAGCAGTAGAACCCAGCGGAGACTGCTGAAGACAGATGCACAAGGGCACACACAGTGGGAAGTAGGCTACCTAAATACATCCTCTTTAATTCCTTTTTTCTAGCAGCATGTACTGAGTTCTCATTGTATGTCAGACACGTGAGACTCTAGACTCTGCCTCATGAAGGGTACAACATCCCCCGGATAAGAGAGGCGGTTAATCAGATAGGGAATTAATTACTACTGTGGCAACTGTGAGGGCAATACAGGTATACTGGATGAAGATAAGCAAGGGAGAACAGTCTTTGGGGTCAGAAAAATGTGCACCAGAAAACAACATTGCAGCCATATCCTAATGAATGGTGGAAGCCATGGAAACCACTAAAACATTATTTTGACTACTTTGTTTCTTCATCCTCAGATTTCTCTAAGAACATCTGCTTTACTCTCTTTTAGTGGAAATTTTAGTTGCTTTCAATGACAATGTATACATTTAAATAGTTCTTGTCAATGGCTTACAGCAAAGCATGAATGGGATACTGTATCCACAACATTGTATCCTCTTCTACCTCTTACCAGGTTCTGCAGTAGACCCTGCGGGGGTACCTTAGGACAATAAACTGGCCATAGTAACCAACCTCCAAGCCAACATCCTGCACATCCTTCTGATTAGCTAAAGCTGCTGGCTCTCCTGCAGTATATCTGTAAGGATAAAAGCCAGGGGTTCCTTGTGGCTGGAGTTATGTATTTCAGGACACTGTAGCTTTATGTAAAATGTCAGCTTGCAGAGAGGAAAGAGGGGAGATAATAAGAGAAAGAACAAGAGGGAGAGCCAAGAGGGACAAGAAGAAAGAAAGAATACAATAGCACAGCCCCGCAGGTCAGACCAGCCTGCCCCTCTGTTTCCCCCAAAGCCCTGATTAGTCATCAGTGTCAGAAATATCTGGGTATCCAGATTCCAATGGGCTGTGCCACTGGTGGAATACATTAATGGTTTCAAACTTAATTTAGTATCCCATACATGGTAGGAACATAACAAATATTTGTTAAATAATAAAGGTTTGAGCAGTACACGGGAAGCCTGGGGCTGGGGTTCTTGCGGCAGTGGAAGAAATACCTAACTGGCATTATCTGGAAAGCTTCAGAAAGCTAGGCAGGAACTGGTTTGGAAATAGCATGCACATCACGGCTGCATGCTGTAACTTAATTTTCCAGGATGAGATATGTTTGAACTCAGGTTTATTTAATAAGCACCGTATCATAATACATCTTCTGAAAGCTGGCTTCCTGTTCCTGTGTTTTTCTCCCTCTTCCTGTATTGATGTGTTAGTAAACCCCATTTGCCCTCCTTCCTGTCCGGTGACTCAGCTACTGTAGAAATACCATTCGGAAGTTTTTAAAAAAAAAAGGGGGGGGGGCTGTCATCTTCCCCCCAGGCTTGTGAACATCCTTTGTGTCCAAATATTATTATTACTTTAAGATGATAAATAGTCTATGCAGTCATATGAGGGAGACAGTACTGATGTCTCCTTTATAATTAAAAGCAGGTTAAGGGGGAAGGTGGTCTGAAGGGTTAGCGATCTAAAAGTCTCAGGTAGGCTGGGAAACTCCAGACCAGAAAGGTGCTAACAGATTCTGCAGGATGTTAGGCCCAGGAAGCTTCTGGTAAGATGAACAACATACCAACCTCTTCAGTATCTACCACTCAAGGCTGCAAGGGTAACAGACCTGCAGATGGACTCCTTTAACCCAGAGTGCCCTGTCTGCCCTATAAAGCCCAAACCCCACTGCCTCACCATGGAGTCTCCACTCCTGCTGAGAGATTGCTGCCCTCTTTTGTTCTGATTAAAGGGACTGGACGGTTCTGCTTCTGTGAGGTCAGTCTTCTCTTATTTTCCACATCACTTTGATGAATCCTGAAGAACAAAAGTCATTATTTTCTCTTTTGAAACAAGGGATGGATGTCATCTTATATTATGTTCTGTATTAACATTCTGCCCAAAGTAGTCTCCGTTAGGATACGAAACAATATGACATTGAAAAAATACATACCCTTTTTTAAAATTGCACCTTTTGGTGTTACTTTTTTCTTTTTAATTGAACAACAGAAAACATGAAATTACTTCTAAATCCCATTGCCTGTGATGCCTGCTCTAGGCCCATACTGGAGACTACTGAGACAGCTATTCGTTGGCAGCACCTTCCCACTGACTAAATGTCGCGGCAAATTGTGCAATTGAAAGTCCAGGTGCCTCGAGTCACAAGTTCCTGTGCATCTGGCCAAACCACTTGCTCCATGTAACTCTTACCTATGATTTGCATGGCTTTAGGGACCCAAGAGTCAGACAGATCCCTAGCATGCACACAGAAAGGAAAAAGGCTCTAGGTAGATTGGTGCACTACAACACTTAAGATGGCTGGCTTCCTGGTTTGGCTTCTTTCAGAAAAGCCTCAGTGGGCTTCCTCCAACTCCATGGAGATAGCTGTTGAGGGGTGGGATTTTTCGTATTTCCCAAGGAAAAGTGCCTGTGTTGGGAACCAATGAGCTTCCCTGTCACTGAGTTATCCAATCTCCTCCGGTACTCCAATGGAATGAGCCAATTCCAAAGGGAGAAAGGGAACATGTCCTCTCCCTAAACAGAAAGAAAGAAAGAAAGAAAGGAAGGAAAGAAGGAAGGAAGGAAGGAAGGAAGGGAAGGGAAGGGAAGGGAAGGGAAGAGAAGGGAAGGGAAGGGAAGAGAAGGGAAGAGAAGGGAAGGGAAGGGCACTTTTTGATCAGTCTGTGACACCCTCCCATCTAGGGGGATGTGTTTCGTAGAGTCAGTCTCTGGCTTTTGTTCTATCTCTCCCTTTCAACAAAATTTGGTGTAGTGCTGAGACCTTGATTTTACTGGTGTGTGTGTGTGTGTGGGGGGGGGGTTGTGCTTTTGTTTGTTTGTGTTTGTTTTATTTTTTCCTTTAAATGGAAAAGAAACGGACCTGAAACCCTAAAAGGGAGGTCGTTAGGGCCACTGGACTCCACACTTGTGAGTGGATTCATGCCTATTTCAGGGACTTTGCTGATTTCAGTTTCACAAAACCAGATTTTTTTTTAAAGAGAGACTCTAGCTCCTCTCTGGCCTGTTCTTCATGTTTTTTCAAGTAGTACCTTCCACACATGCTTGACCACTGGGTCATATCCAGAGTTGTAAGCTAAATAAACTCCTTTTCTATAGCAAGTACCCAACATCCAGTATTTTGTTATAGCAATAGAAAATTAATACATTCTTCTATAAAATGAGGATAGTAATAACAACTTTTTTGATTGGTTAAGTAATTTGAGAAGTTAAGAAAGTGAGATCTTCTGTTATTAATTAGATGAATGATTTGTGCGAAGCAAGCAAAGGCAAGAACTGGATACCTTCAAGTACACTATAAATAATAGCTATTAATTTACATATAAAGATAAAAGTAATTTAGAAAAATTATTTTACACTCTGTGGACTTTTTTTTTTTAGAATAATGACTTTTTTTGTCATTTGATTAGTCTCATTACAAATAATTACAGGCAGCTACTATGGCTGACAATTCTCCCTCTACCCACTGAGATTAGTGTAATAGCCAACTCAACCTTTCTCTGTCGATGTATAGAAACGGATAAAAAGAGCAAAACCTTGATTGTCAACATTTAGCCAAAAGCTAGTGGCTAAACATGATATTCTAAGTTGCCTAGAATTGTGGAAACTTTGCCAGACACTGCCTCTATGGGTTACAAGCCCTATCCTTGGATTCATTTTGTTATTGTTGTGTTGTTGACTTTTGAGGGGCTCCTAAATCTATTTTCCTCCTGTTTCAATCTCAAGATGAGTTCTTTGACTTCACGATGGGTTTGCTAGTGATCCTTGGAGCCCTCTGCTGTTTTCTTCTTGAATCATCTACTCCAAAAACACAAAGTTTGTTTGGGTCTAACATTCTTCCATATAAATTTCCTCTTCGTTTATCTATACTCAAAAACTCTTCTCTACTCTTCACCTTCTCCTCTTCATTTGGGTGTGACAATTTCAACTTTCTCTTTCAGAACAGTGATTTGAGTGAGTCAGGGAGAGCCGACTCATGGTGACTCCCATTAGCTTTTCCATGATGTGGTGTTGCTATTTAGAGAGACAGGATCATTCCGACCTCTTCCATTTCCTGTGTCATCTTATTCGACTGTTTTCTCAGGATGCCCAGATTCTCAGCCAAATTCATATTGTACTAATTCATTCTATCACCATTTAAAATTTTTCTTTTCCTTGTTTTCTTCTTTCCCACATAGATACATATATACACATATTTAAATAAATACATATTTATTCGTTATTTTAGATGCTTTTTACAGTTTACATATGATGTCATATAAATCACATGATGTCATGTATATCTAGTACTGCTACTCTGAACATTTGTTTCATTTTTTTGGGTCTTCTGTGGGTTAGTTCCATAAGATTTTCTTGTTATTTCATCTGAACTGTAGTTTGAGAAGGGTGGGTGTTTGGTGGTCTTTCATCTTGGCTTCATACCTACATGAACCAGATCTATGAGATCCCCAGTTATGTTCTAAAAATTTATTTATCTCTTGTCATTTCCTTGGCTTGGAGGAGATATTCCCTGTTCAGTTGAGCTTTGGTACCTGAACTCCATCAGATTCAGTCAATGCTGGTTCTCACCTTTGTCCGTGCTGCTTTTCTCTTCTCCAAGCTTCTTCTGTTGTACCGAGATGGAAGTGGACTTTCTAGGGCCTCTTCTGAGGTGAGTGCTGAAAGAAAATTATCAGAATTTGTCTCAATTCCTTTTCTTTCCATTGAACTGACTTTGTGTAGTTGGAGCCTAGTTAGGCAAAAATAAAAAAAGGCACATCTTTTCTTTCTTCCTGGTGATATTTTTTTCAATGTAATATTTTATTGATTCTTTGAGAATTTCACATCATGCACTCCAATCATGCTCATTTCCCAGTCCTTCCATGTCTGCCTCCACCTTTGTGAAATCCACTTATGAAAAATAAGTAATTAAATTTAAATTTAAAAGAAAAGATAAAAGTCCAATTTGTGTCATCTTCAGTGGTTGCTTTTTATGGACCTGCGAGCAGGATAAATAATGACACAGAAACTTTTACACAGTTTAAAGCTTAGACATTGTTCTGGGGCAGTCTCCCAGCTACTGTTTAAGCTTAACTCAGCTATTCTAGACTAAGATCCATTATGTGGCTAGCTCTTTACCTCTCTGCTCCTGTTCCCATCCATGTCTGTTTCCAAATCTCATGTATTTGCTTTCTTCTCCCTGCATCCCCCTCTCCTCCAGAAGTTTTGCCCTCTACTTCCTGTCCCAGATATTGGCCATCAAATCTTTATTATAATCGATCAGCAGCAAGAGATGGCACCAGAACATCTTTTAGATTGCTTCTGACTTTCAAGTATCTGAGCAGGTGTGGAAGGGTAAATATTTACAAACATAAGGCAGGTGATGGGACATACTAACTACAATACCAAGATACGGCTAGCCCTCATCTCTCAACAGTCAACAACTGACAATACAGAGACACACCTTTACACAATGCAAAGGAAAGTTACCCCAGCACTCACTGGAGCATGGTCAAATTCCCAGTGGCCTGCCCCTTAAATAGAACTGAATCCCTCTCCTCCTTCACCCTTCACAGAAACCATTAATTGGGGAGCCCTGCTTTTACCATCAATATCACACCTTTTAATAGTTCTCTTTGATGGCTTCCTTTTTAGGCTGCTACTCTTTTAGGGGGATAGAGTTTGGGATGGTGGCTGGGATGGAAGTCGGGGTTATCCATGTCCCTCTTTCTCAGCCATTCATCTTCAGTCATCAACATCACTGCAAAAGTAGCTTCCTTGCTCTTTGAAGTCAGTAGGAGCATGGATCATGGGCTTCCACACGGGTTGTGGTGACACCACAGACCAAAAACAGGACAAGGTCCTTGGAGGCATCTGAGAATATGGACATCACCATGACCTTGGGTAGTAGCCCAGACCATAGTGGTAACATGGACATCACCACAGACTCTGGCTGCCTTAGGATCTCAGGTCCAGAGGTGGCCCTTGGTGGCAACATGGATATGGCCTCAGGTGGCAGCACAGGTCACTGTCACTTCTCCAGTTCCATCTCTCTCCACACCACACTTGCCACTTAGTTTTTTCTATCTTTTCCCTCTCTCCATCACATTTTTTGTTCCTAATAGTGGCCTGCAACCTGGGCTTTGAGGCAGAGCAGCCTGGATGGATTTCTTCACCTACCCCAGTGATATATTTTTTCAAATTTATTCTTTATATTTTATATATTTTCTCAAATTACATATATATTTTCACATTACACACACACACACACACACACATTCAAATTCTATCTCATAAGTCACTGCCAGTTTCTGGGGCAGTTTTTATTGATATATTGTCATAGCATTTATTGGTTTGTTTTAATTGATGAGTACATCTTTTCTCATTCAATTATTAGGAGGAAGCTACATGCTTCAACCTTGCTCCATCATTTTTACCTCGGCATGTTGTTCTAAAGAAGAAGCTTCCCCCCCAAAACACAAGCAAACAAACAAAAAAAGCAAAAGCAAAAGCAAAAGCAAAAGCAAAACCAAACCCTAATGTCCAACTTTACCACTAAAGACTCAGGAACCAGACACTGGAGTAAAAGCCTACTAGCTCAGAGAGGCAGAGACAGAACCCATCTGACTTTCCTACTCAGCTTACATCTCATAATGAAAATGTCCTGACTACTCACCTCACATCCCAGAAGGAAAAGCCCTTTCTCCTTCTCTATCCTATCATAAATACACTTTAACTAACCTCAAAGTCTCTCCTTTCTGTTCAGTCCCTGTTAGCTGGTTGTTTGCTCTGCCTCTGGACCTAGGGTTAACTTCATTTAATCCTGTTTACAGAAAGTTCTTGGATTAAAAGTTTGTGCTAGGGCCGAGCCACACCACTATAAGAAACAGGTGTTCCCGTTCACAATCTAGGAGTTCGCAGTGGGATTGAATATCCTGCAACGCAGGTATTAGCACACCAGAAAATAAAATTCCCTTATATTGATTGTGTTCTTATTTTCTGTTGATTACACATGCAGCATCTATTTATTGAACACCTATTTAGTCCCAAGAATTTCACTCATATTTTTTTAGACCAAAGAAGAAAAAGATTTCCATATTGGAAAATGGATTGAACTCTTCCTCCAAACACTCTAAACTACAGAAGCGAGCACTTTTGATTTTATGCTTTGGTAGCTCAGGAACTCTCAGGCTTCCTAGTCAGTTCACATCCCAAGCCATGAGTGAGTCTTCCTCTTATCCTCTCCAAAGGCTTTGACAGATGCAAAAAAGGTCTCCATACCAAATACAAAAGCTGTCTGTATTCAAAGAACTGTAGAACTAAAGCCACAAAGACCTAAGGGTTGGCCTAATGATATGCATTCTGATGCCAATTACTGGCTCTCAAGATCTAACTGCTGCCCTGACAAGCACATTCTTATGTACCCCAAATATCGCTGTGTAACCTTGCCTAAAACTTATTCCTGTTTGACCAATAAAAAGCTGACAACCCTGAGCAGGAAAATGGGATAGGCATGGCTAAGATTCGTAGGCTTTGGGGGACAGAGAGGATCTTAGGGAGGAAAGACCAGGAGGAGGAGCAAGGAAGGAGGGGAAAAAAACATGTCTAGTGCCATGGGTTAGTGTGGGAAAGGAGCACATGGCTGGGTCAGTGTGGATGGAGAGATGGAGAACATTAGCAAGTGTTCTGGGATCATGGGTGGGAGGTAACCTGACATGGAGCTGGGAGGTAAAGATAGTTTAGTTGGTTAATATCTGCCATGCCTCAGGTAACAACTTGTTCTAATGAAATATAATGTTTTCATTGATGGTTAGTGGGTTAGAAAATACTACTGTAATAATAATCAACCTAATAATGAGTATTTATTAGGCCATACTTTTAAGTTAACTACAACAACTAAGTGAGGAAAAGCCTAGAAGACACTGCTCACTTCTGTGGTAACTGCTTAGAGAAGAAGAGAGCCAATGAGTTAATGTATTCTTAACTAAGAGCCAATGCGATACTATAATCATAACCAAGTAGAATCAGTGCCCTGTTTTATCCCTAGACTGCTCAGCTCTCAGAAGCATCCCATCATCCTCTGCAAACATTTAGGAGTAGTAACCAGAAGTGACATGATCTCATTATCCCCCTAAGGCCTTGTCTGCTCTGAGTATTGGCGGGAGAAGGTGACATGGCCGTTAGCTTTGTGTCTTGCTTGTGTAAAAAGGATTGTCAATAATGAACATGACTGGCAGTCTCTTCAACTCCCACGCAGCAGATCTGGAGAAGTTGTCAAGCAACGCAGCTTGCAAACTGAATTTTTGCTGAGCATGTATCAGGGTGCCTGTGTAGTCTGCTAGTCTGCGAAAGTGGAATGTTTCTGAAGTAGGGGACACATAACATTCATTCTTTAAATAAAAAAAATAAATGGAATTTTGTTTAGAAATTTCTCACCATTAGTATGTTGGAGGATAAGTGTCAACTTTCATATTTGTTTTGCTAATACCTAATGGCACACTGCAGTAAGCACCAAGTTCCTCTTTAAGAGACAGTTTTCTCCATAAAGGTTTATCTTTATTGTAAATCTTATGGACTTACTCAGGCCATCATGTGTGTGTGTGTGTGTGTGTGTGTGTGTGTGTGTGTGTGTGTGTGTGTGTGTGTGCGTGCGTGTGCACCATTCTTCAGATACTTCATTCTAGGACTGACCAAACATTGATGAATCTTGGGAAATGTGACATGGTTTATCATTTTAAAGTAGGCAAAATGAAATGTCTTTCTTAGTTAGACATATATCCAGAAGAGAGCTGAGGTCCTGAGATAGACAAGATTTAGGATTTCCAGGTCCCATGTCAACATTTTATTTCAAGATTCAAAGAATTGATTGACTGACTCAATCTTGGGGTTGCTTTCATAAGAATGACTACCAATTCCTGTTCTGCCCCATGGGGTGCCCAATGGGTCTTTTTATGTCTGCAGTGTGCCTTTCGTGGGATATTTCTTTTCTTTTTAGCATGTGCACATGTGTTCAAGTACCTGTGGAAGACAGAAGATAGCCTCAGATCCCCTGAAACTATATGAGTCCACGAGAAAATTAAAGGATGCTATTAATCACTGAGCCATCTCTTCAGCCCTCCATGAGATATTTCGTAATCCTACCCTATGCCCTAATTCCTGAAGGTCTGGTCTATGGTGAAGTATCTCTCTAATGAAATGTGTTCATATTAATAGGCTATTGTTTTATTTATGTTCCATTTATTCCTACTAAGACTTATTCCTACTATTCCAGTCTTCATAATACTCTTGACCATGAAAGACATTATTCTCAGATGTGTCAGAAGACAAGATTCAACAACATTCATCAACGAACAGGTGTGGCGTATTACCTCCAAGTCCTAGAGAAAGGAGCCCATGGCTTGATGGGACAGTGAGAAGAGGAGAGCCATCTAGGACATGTATGGTCAACCAGTGAACAGGAAGCCTAGACAACTATGAGACCAAAACTTTTCTAGAGTTTCTATGTAGAGAAATCTGAAAGGTGGACTTAAATCGAGCTCTCTCAAGTCTTATAGCTTAGAGGTGGTTGCGGCAGTGTCTGTACAGTCCGTGTGGTGTGTGGGAATGAATGCGGGGAGCCAAGGAGACTGTGTCTAGCTGTTTTTTCTGTGAGGAAGTGGTCCCCACGGGCAGGTGTGTAAGACATCAAGGTACAGGGAATAAGAAGAGAACTGGGTCTACGTCAATCATGAAGTAGTTAAGTTCATGTTCAAAGTGATGGCAAGGCTGCATAAAATTAAGAATTCACTAAGCCAGGCTCAAGTGTGTAAATACTGTAAGTAGATAATGATTATATTCCCACACTACCTAAGTGGATGATATATAGACACCCATCATTCTTTATACATCACACCTATACTTTCTTCTCTTGGAAATAAATCTTCATTTTTCCAAAAACCAACCTCCACCTTGCTTTATGCCTAGACTTTATGAGAAGAACATATGGCTCAATCTTAATTTAAATGAACTAAATACAATCAGCCTAACACAACAGCTGGAACATTCAGTGCTTGGCTCTTGAAGAGTTGCTCCCAACTGGATTTATACTAGCTACCTGATTCTTCTATGAGGTATGGACCTATGATTAACATAGCCTGGGCTGTAAAGGGATATTTCTTTGTATAGAAATAATGGAAACTATAATTAGAGAAATAATTTGAATGGAGAATTGAAAATAAGACCAAAAATCAATACACAGAGTCTAGCTTGAGTACAAACATGAGACTACAAACAGCAGTAGCTGGAATACACATGAGAGATATACATACACACACATGTGAGATATACATAAATACATACTAAATATAAAATTAAGTGTCAAATATATAAGTAATGTATTCACCCAAACAAGTGTCTATTATCTAAGCTAGGCCTTTTTTTCCTTTTAGCATCATCATATTTAGACACATCAGCTTCATTTAAATGCCAGCACCAGGTGTCCATATGCTACACAGTGGTGCTGAGGTCATAAAATGCCTGTTGAAATAAACCATGCATTCATAGATCAAGGCACATCTGCTCATGATGCTGTCAGGTACTAGAAGCAACAACAGGGATCCTAGACGATGAAGGGCGGAGGGGTTGTTGGAAAGCATCAGGGGAATGATGCTCCTAGGAAGCGCTCCACAGGCCACAGCAGTGGCTCACGGTCCCATGAGACAGAATCGGAAGGAGCAGCTCCATCACTGTGCTCTGCAACGTGCAGCACCTGCCCCTTATGCACTTCACACCAGAGCCTGCAACTTCAATGTCAGATGGAAGCCAAACAGAGGTGGGGTCAACTTCTTAAGACAGTAAAGGTAAGTTCCCAGCCTCACAATTATGGCTCTGCTTAATGACATCACTATTTAAGAATATTTTAATAGTCAAGTGCACAAAAGATGTCGGCTGTATAAGTTCCACTCTTCCTCGGGCCAGCCACAGGGACTGTGAATCTGTCAGCCTTGGATTGGGGTTGAGGTTCCCAGCAACAGCACCTGATACTGGCTAATCTCAGGCCAGCAAGTAGGTCCTCATCCTTTCCTCTTATTTTTTCCCCCATTTGGTCACTTATTTCCTTCTCTCTTCTGGCCCTCCTCCACCTGGGTCCCTCCATCACCTTAAATCTTTAATGATGTCCTGGCTTCTCCCAGGAGAACATCACATAAAAGCTCTCATCCACACTCACAGTTCTAGTGCAAGCACCTTTTCACACCTATTACACAGAGATTTCCATCTTGCACTCTTTTGGACAGTGTGTTTTTCTCTCACACTTTTCTCACTTCCCCGCATGTCCTGACATCTGGATGTTATCTCATTCTTCTGTGCATCACCCAATCTCAATCCAAGATAACCCACTATTTTAATATAGTCATCAACGATAATCGTCTTCCTATATTCCAAGTGCAAGAAAATAACTTCTGAATGAAAGAATTGAACACATCTAGAGTTTTGTCAACATGTGTTAGGTGTACAAAATAATGAGTTTCATGGTGATAACTTTCTTTTGTTTTTTGATGTTCACTTTGAGACAAGATTAGGTGCCTAGGCTGAGTCTACGTTGTGGCTATTACAAACAAGGTTGTGATAAACCTGAGTGTGTAATAGCTTTGTGGTGTGCTGACTTCAGTTCCCTGGGGTATATCTATGCACCTGGGGTTGCTATATTGAAGGAGCTCCACTTTAAATTACTTGAAAGACCTCCATACAGATTTCCATGGCTGGTTGAATTTAAACCCCCACCAGCAAGTAATAAGGGTTCCCTGTGACTTTACAGCCTCCTGAACATTGGGTCTTGTTTTCTTCATGACAGCCGCTCTAACTAGAGTGAGACAAAATTGCAATGTGCTTTTGAATGGCGTTTCCCTGGTGGCAAGATGCTGGGTTACTAGACTTTATTATTGAGCCCTTTGTCAATATATCCTCCTTTCTTCCTCAGACTCTCTCGCTGGGGAGTTGTTATCTAAGTCTTGAATGGATTTATTTCTTTTATTTAGATGTTGATTTGTATCTCCTTTGAAGACACTGATCTTTTCTTCAATTAGACTTCTGTCTGGCACCACAATCAATTTGATGTCTTTAGACTCAGTTATTGAAAAGGAGTCATTTTGCCTTGATTATGTATAGTTTTTATGTTTCTGTACTGCAGTGTGAACATCTCTGGGTATGGATATCTCTTCCCCTTTTGGACGGATAATTCTTTAATGCCTAGTAGTCTTCTGAGGTCTCACCTGCCCCCCACCCCCACTACAACTCAGAGAAGCAAAAACAGTCAGCCAAAAGGACAGCAACACAAAACCAAAGAGCTATGTAGGTATAGTGAGGGAAAAACAATTGGGAATAACCACCACACAAGCAATAAGATATGAAATAAGGAAGGAAGAAATACAGTAGTAAAAGGGGTTAATAAGAAAACAGAAGGGAGTGAAGAAGGGAAGCGAGCAAGATAAGGTGAGGGAAAGTATGTGGGAGGAAGGTAGAAAACAGCAGGGAGGGAAAGCAAAGTAAAACACATAGAAAACACAAAAAGTCCAGTCATTTGCTCATGCCAATAGAATGCCTTCCTTTCCTTCTCAGGCTTCCCATTTTGGACTTCACCAGAGGGGAGGGGCAAAGGTTGAAAATATGTAGTCATTTTCTTATACAGGTCCAGGCAGGGAAAACAGCAGCAGTGTCTGGAGCCTGGGCCCCATCTGCTCTGCCTTGACAGCCAGTGTGTGTGAACGGAGACTTGAGTGCTGCTGGGCTAAATTCAGGCCAGTGATCTCTATGCTCCTGACCCAGCACTGCTGAGTGTGAAGAAGACATCCTCAAATGGCTTCTGCCTGTGAGCCCATGGGCTGCCTGGCAGGATGTTCCCTCTCACCAGAGGCACTATGTAGTGTGCACATGGATGTGCAAAATTCCCAAGCAGAAGCTGCTTCTCCACCAAAAGTTTCTGGCTGCTGAGTGTTGTAGAGGTGATCCTACTGAAGCACACTGCTATGAGGGGACTGGGAGAGATGTGGGTGCTTTGTGATCTCTGTCCTACTAGTCACCGTAATCTTCCCAGAGGTAAAGCCACACAGTTCCTCCAATGAGGGCACCTCCCCACTTCCCTCTGCCTCACGGTCCATACTTCCCAACATGTAGACCCACATCTATCAACCGGTGTCCAAACCACTGCCAGTTTTCTGCGCTCATATTTACTCTTATGCTAACTCCCTTCCTTAACCAAGGGAAGGACATTATGACTTTGAGATGTTTTAAAAAAAAATGCTGTGGTCTCTGATCCTCACTCCCAGCCATAAAGTTTGATGGTAAAACTGCCCCACCATACCAGGAAGGAAGCTATAGGCTGGAGGGACATTTCTCTGAGGTGTGCTTGCTGCGTGAACTATAGTCTTCTCACCTTAAACTATATTATTTTGGATTATTAGAATCTGAGTCCATGGTGTTCTTTCTCTCCTTTGGAGATTTTTCCTCTTTCTGTACTGTCTTAGCTACTTTTCTGTTGCTGTGATAAAAGGCCCTGGTGAAGGCAATTTATAGAGGAAAAGGGTTGATTTGGGACTAATGGTTCAAGGGGACTGGAGCCCATTACCCTCACAGTGGGGAACATGGCAGCAGGCAGGCATGACACTGGAGGCAGAGAGAGAGAGAGAGAGAGGTAACTCAGGAGTCTTTTGAAATCTCAAAGCCCACCTCCAGTAGCGTACTTCGTGCTCAGAAATACCTCCTAGTCCTCAAACAGCCACCGACTGAGAATCAAGTTTTCAAATAGCCAGGACTTATAGGAAACATCTTATTCAAACCACTGCACCCACTAAACTTGCAAATATCTGGCATTAGAACTCTTTGCTTCTTTTACATGATCTGTGCCTGCTGTTTTTCCTCTGTACTCCATGTCTCCCTACAGTCAAGCACCTACCTGCTGTGTTCAGTTTGGTTGAGCAACCAAACTGATAGGCAACCAGAGGGTGTGTTTAAACTACCTCCTTTCTTCCTAGAGTATGTTTTTCCATTTTGTTATATTTTGTTTTGTTTTTGTTTGTTTTGTTTTGTTTGTTTTGGAGAAAGGATTTCTGTGTGTAGCCTTGGCTGTCCTGGACTCGCTTTGTAGACTAGGCAGGCTGGCTTGAACTTACAGTGATCTGCCTGGCTCTGCTTCCCTAAGCGCTGGGGTCAAAGGCATGTGCCACCACGCCTGGCTTAGAGTACTTTTTAAAAAAAAATGAATGACTACTTCCCAACTGAGTGCCTGTGTCTTTGAGAGTTATTGTGATTTCTTGTACATTATTCTTTTCTTTGGATGCCTCCTCTCATCTCTGTGACAAATACCAGACAAAACAATTTAAAGGATGAATGGTTTGGTTTTGGTACATGGTTTCAGAATTTGGTCACTGTTGTTTGGTGCTATTGATTCTGGGCCTGTGGATTAAAAAGCAGAAAGCATGAGAGAGAAAGAGAGAGAGAGAGAGAGAGAGAGAGAGAGAGAGAGAGAGAGAGAGAGAGGGAAGGAGAGAGAACAACTTTTTCCAACAAGGCTCCACCTTATAATCTCCCCCATCTTCCAGTAGTATCATCAAATTATGAAATAACGATAGATCAGCCCGTTGATCATTTACCATCTTCATAATCCAATCAATTTGAGGCATGAGGGAAGGGCATTTTACATTGAAATTATATTAGGTTTCATAAAAACCCACCCTCTGACTTCTAGTATCCATGGACAGAATGCAAGTTTAATTCTTCTGTCCATAATGCATGATGGAATATAATCAGATTCCATGTTCCCATATCTGCGCTCCCTGGGGGACAACAGCAGACCCAGGAAATGATGTCTTGGTGAACCAATGGACTTTATTGGTGAAACATATAGAAGTGTGGGTAAGGAGTGCCATGTAGGGGCATGAACAACTTTTGGGCAACTATACCACTGAAGAAGAGTGTCCTTCCTCTCAGCAATTAATTTGGAGAGGGGCCCCATGAGTCTTAAATGTTTTAAGAGCTTTCTTCTCCCTTCAGGGGGAGAATGTTCCAATCTGAAGCAGACATCTCCACAACAAAGAGATGTGCCATGGATGTTCTACCTGACAACCCTACTAATCTTAAGTAGCAGACAGCATTTCTTAGTAGTTATATTTTATTGCTATTTGAAGATGCCACTTATATAAAATCACGTTCACCAAATAATATTTGTTAAAAAAAAATGTTTCAACCTTTAGCAAACCGATTTTTGATCTCAAAATGTTTTGTTTTCTAATTGCAAAACAGTAGCTAAGTCCCTAATTAGCAGTAGTTGTCAAGTAGTCTCATTATTTCTAATGAGAAGAAATACATACAACAAGATCACCATAGAAAGCCATGCAGCAGTTTTGGTTTCTAATTCACTGGATGTATTTAGGTGCAGTTAAGTGAGCCCTCTGCAGCCTTAATGCTTCAGATCCGAAACTAAAAGAAACAGAAAGTCATAGTCATTGAGACTGTTGTGATGTCATTTTCATTTTAGGATATCTTTTGAACTCTGTCATGCTCTGAAAATACTGATCTTAAAGCCAGAACATTCGCTTGGATTCAGAGTAAACAGTACAGTAGGGAAACACTAATCCAGGCCCTGGAGAGATGGCTCAGTGATGAGGAACACTGGCTGCGCTTCCAGAGGACCAGGGTTTGGTGGATCACAACAGCCTCCAACTCCAGTTCCAAGGGGATCTTTTGCCTTCTTCTAGCCTCTGTGGTACTGTATACATGTGGTACACAAACATATGCAAACACCTACACGCATAAACTAAAATAGGCTACATACTTCTTTACACCTGAGAATACTATTTATATATATATTTTTAAATAATATTTTCATTTTGTTTTACTCTGGGCACATTATTTAAGGTTTGCCTCCTAAATTTGTTTTGTTTTTGAGACAGAGTTTCTGTATGTAGCCTTGGCTGTCCTGGACTTCCTTTGTAGACCAGACTGGCCTTGGAATCACAGAGATGCTCCTGCCTCTGCATCTCCAGATGCTGGGAATAAATTATTTTTAAATAACCAACAGTATCCTTGTAGTGGTTCTTAACCTGTGGGTCCTGACCCCTCTGGGCATTCACTGGGGTCAACTAAGACCATCAGGAAACACAGATGTTTACATTATGGTTCATAACAGTAGCAAAAATTATAGTTATGAGGTAGCAACAAAAATAATTTTATGGCTGGGGTCACCACATCATGAGAAACTATATTAAAGGGCCACAGCATTAGGAAGGTTGAGAACTGTTGCCCTATAGGTTCTTTTCCAGTTTCCTTTTCTATGGTAGCCTTACTTCCCCCTCCCCCAATGAGTATTTAAGCATAAAGTCCTTATTGATCCAGAATGTTACCATGAAAATGCTACATATTAAAACTCAAGGGGACACAATAAAGGAATCTGAGTGTGTTGTTTTCAGAGCCACTTGTTAACAGAAAATCAGGGCACCACAAGTCAATAAGAGGAGGCAACAGAAAAATTACCTCGCTCTGTATTTGGCTATAAAATGGAGCTCACTCAATGAGATCTGTTCTCTTAGTTCTTGTTTCATAGTCTTCCATGGGAAGTGTAAAGATTTTTGCAGGGCACATTGTTTAGAGGCAATTCACTCTTTTGAAACACATCTGTCTGTAACACTCATCACAGGGTTCTCTCTGACTTTGGGGCACATTTCCTCTCAGGCTCTCTGATCTAGAAATGACCTTTCTCCTCCGTGGTTGTGAAAAGCAAGCAATGTAATCAATTGAGATGTAGAAGGAATCAATTCATACGAATAACAAATTCCAGATACTTACCCAGCACTCACCCAATTATTTTCACTCACAGTACATTCGTTCATTCCAATTAGAAGCTTTTCTTCCTTGCATTTAGAAACGCTGTTTAAAATGAACATAATTATTAGCTAACCAGGATTCTACAGAGAGGTTTCTAAGAATTTAATCATAAATTGCAGTTAATTTACAGGCACAGTGCAGTTGGACTTTAACAACGTTTCTCTAATTGCCTCACTAGTGTGTAACACAAAAGACATGCAAAAGCCAAAATGAATGATATGGTTTGCAATCCAAAAGTATCAATATTAGTATATTGGCATGTGTTCTGCTGATGTTTTATTTGTTTAGATTTTTATAAGTGTGTTGTAAAATTGATGTATTTTTTTGTATCTTATTTTTCAAATGTAAGTACTTTTGCAGAACAATTTCCCACATCCGGAATACCCTTCCATAGCCTGATTTCAGCGTCTGTGGTAATGCACAAGTATACCATCTTTCTTTTAATCATACTATGTAGTTGGGATATCAGATTGCTCTGAATTTTTATATAACAAATATGACCAGCAGACATATCTGGATACTTTTCTAATTGCTTTTTTGCATGAATTCATAGGAAAAGCTGTACTTGAGCCAAAATCAACACTGCCACAGGGTGTCAAGAAACTGCACTGCTGCTGGGGCATTTATATCTCTCTCTTCTTGGGGTTTTGGAAGAAAGTGACATAGAATTCAGGTTACTGAAGACAGAAAGATCATGTTTACATGGTCTTAAAAACACAAATTAGATTCATTGTTAACTGGCTTTCTGAAAAACCCAGAATAGCTAAAACAATCCTGTACAATATAAGAGCTGCCAGAGGAATCTCCATACCTGATCCCAAACTGTATTATAGAGCAACAGTAATTAAAACAGCATGGTATCAGCATAGCAATAGGATGGTTGATCAATGGAATCAAATCAAAGACCCAGAAATAAGGCCACACACATATGGACACTTGATTTTTGACAAAGAAGCCAAATCTATTCAATGGAAAAATGATACTGCCTTCAATAAATGGTGCTGGTCTAACTGGATGTCTACATGTAGAAAAATGCAAGTAGAACCATATTTATCACTAGGCACAAAACTTCAAGTTCAAGTGGACTAAAGACCTCAACATAAAACCAGACATACTAAATCTGTTAGAAGAAAAGTGGGGAAGAGCCTGGAACACATTTTGCACAGGAGACAACTTCTTGAACAGAACTCCAACAGCCCAGGCCTTAAGGTCAAGAATTAATAAATGGGACCTCTTGAGGCTGAGAAGCTTCTATAAGGCAGAAGACACTGTCAAAAGGACACAGTGACAGCCTACAGACTGGGAAAAGATATTCACCAACCCTACATCTGACAAAGATCTAATATCCAAAATACATAAAGAACTCAAGAAATTAAACACCACCAAACCAAATAACCCAATTTGGAAATGGGGCGCAGAATTAAACAGAGAATTCTCAACAGAGGAGTATCGAATGGCTGAGAAACACTTAAAGAAATGCCCAACATCCTTAGTCATCAGAGAAATGTAAATCAAAATAACTCTGAGATTACATCTTATAACCATCAGAACGGCCAAGATAAAAAACTTAAGTGACAGCATATGCTGGCGAGGATGTGGAGAAAAGGGAACACTCCTCCATTGCTGATGGGAGTACAAACTTATACAACCACTTTGGAAATCAATCTGGTGCTTTCTCAGAAAACTGAGAATAGGGTTACCTCAAAACCCAGGTATTATAGTCCTTGGAATATATCCAAAAGATGTTCCATCACACAACAAAGACATATACTCAACCATGTTCATAGCAGCCTTCTTCATAATAGCCAGAATCTGGAAGCAACCTAAATGTCCCTCGTTAAAAGGATGGATAAAGAAACTGTGGTACATTTACACTATGAAATACTACTCAGCTATTAAAAACAAGGAAATCTTGAAATTTGCGGGCAAATGGATGGAACGAGAAATGATCATACTGAGTTAACCCAGGCCCAGAAAAACTCACATGGTATATATTCACTTATAATTGTACACTAGCCCCAAAGGGATGTCCAATGAAAGTCTTCACTTACTAGGAGACTGGGATAGATGCAGAGACTTCCTATTGGGACTCTAGGTGAGAGAAGTATGGGAGAATGGGGAACTAGAAGGATCCAGAGGGCCTTGGAAACCTACAAGAAGAACATCATGATGGGCAGATCCAGACCTGGCGGAGTCTGCTCAAACTACTGCACCAACCAAGGACAATATATGTAGTAAACATTGAACCCCTATTCAGATCTATGCAATGGACAGGACATTCTCCACAGTTGTGTGGAGAGCGAGGACTGATTCTGACATAAACTCTGGTGGCCCATATTTCATCACTTCTCCTAGATGGGGAGGCCTGGTGGCACTCAGAGAAATGATAAGCAAGCAACCAGGATGAGACTTGACAGACTATGACCATATGGTGGGGGGAGGGAGGTCCCCTTCTGTCACAGGCCTACAGGAGGAGAATAGGGTAAAAGAGGGAGGGAGGGAGGAACAGGAGGATACAAGTGAGGGGATAACAATTTAAATGTAACCTGAATAAATTAAGTAAATAAAAAAAGAAAAGAAAAAAAAAACTGGCTTGCTGATAAGCTAACTTCTAAACACAGCAAACTCATAGAAACCTCTGACCCCACCGAGCTTTCATAGGCTTGTCGACCTTCTCTCCTAGTGAACAGCGTTCACGGAAGAAAGCAGATGGCTTTCCTCAGGCAGACCAGCTTAGGATTAGAACTGGAGGCCTCACATGGACATGGCTCATGGCCTTCCCCAAGCTGGCCAAGCCATTCTTTCCTCTATGAATAGTTGTATGTCGTAAGTGAATCTGGAGACAGCATTAGTTTAACTAACATCTGTCTGTGTGTAAAACAAAGGGAAGAAAAGGCAACTGTAGCTTCTGCCAAAGCACGCACCGGTGTGCTGCCCCTAATGACTTAGTTTACAAAAGTCACAATTGCTGCCTACTTCCCCAAGGACAAACAGATCTAACACTAATGCATTACTTTGATTTCTAGCAGGCTTAACTTTTAAAGAATAATATTAGGTTTATTTTATGTTATCTTATGCATGTGAGTGTTTTGCCTGTGAATCCTGTGTGTCTGGTGGCCACAGAGGCCAGAAGTGGGCATCAGATTCCCCGGAATTCAACTTACAGCTGATTGTTATGTGGGTGCTAGGAACTAAACTTGGGTTCTCTGCAAAAACAGCCAATGCCCTTAAGCACTGAGCCATATCTCCAGCCCAAGCATGCAAAACAATTTTTATTCTTTAGGGACTCTCATCTTTGTGACTCTGGACTGTGTTAAACTGAAGATTCATTTTCTTGAGATTGATTTATATAATGCAGGGAATAGAAGGTTAGTGATTTTTCTGTATCTATTGTTTCTCAAAGTTCCAATTTTCCTTTGCTTCTTATTTATGGTGAAAATAATGTTTATTTTATATTTTCAAACTCAGAGACAATTTTATTAAAGTTTAAAAGAAAAACCCTGGGGCAGGCAGACTATAAACCTCAGCATCTGTCAAGAGAAGAGAGATACAGAATTAGAAGAGAGAAAGCCATGTAATGTGAGTGGGGGAAGGAGGTTGGTCATGATGTATAAGCAGTCACATAGCCAAAAATGGGCAGGGGCCTTCAGAGAAAGACTAAGGATCCAGGCATGGCGGGACAGACCTGTGATCCCAGCACTCAGAGAGGCAGAGGCAGGTGGATCCCTGTGAGTTCCAGGCAAGCCTGGTCTACAAAGTGAGTCCAGGACAGCCAAGGCTCCACAAGACAACCCTGTCTTGAAAAAACCAACCAAACAAAAAAAGAATAAGGAATCCCAAAAGAAAAAGAGCCAACAAAAATAAAATTAAATGAATAAAAGCATGCTTAGGCTTCAGCCAGCATCCAAAGGGAAGGACAAGCAAGAAGAAAAGTTAAGACTCAGAATGTTTAATAGACCTGATGGGACCTCATGCTGGACCCATGTCAAGTGAAGTAGGAGGCAAGAACTGTGGATGGGAAAATTGTATTATTTTATTAAAGTGATAATTATTTCCCCTATCTCCTTAGCACAGCTTGCTGTAGATTTGTCTTCCTGAGGGGGTGGCCTTGCCTTAACATTCCATTTGCCTCTTCTTTTTAGTAAAAATGTTGTTGTTAATTAGTGGGTGCACATGTACATACATGTGAGCCTGTGTGTGTGAGTGTGGTACCAGCAGAGGCCAGAAGAGGGCATTGGATCCCTTGAAGCTGGTAGTTGTGCTGGCAACTGAAAGAGAATATGAGCAGTTTGTGCCTATGACAGCTGAGTCATTTCTCTCTAGCTCAAAATTACCTTTAGAACTTACACACATATTTTTGAAACATTAAAAAATTAAAATGACAAGAAAAATGAAACTCTGGTAATTTCCCATTAGGAGATAACTACTGATAAAATTTTGTTATCTTCTCTCTGTCTTTGACGGATGAATAAACAGATGACTAAATAACTGTGTGCACACAGATATCAATCATGTGCTTGTCATGTGCAAAGCTGACCATTTGCTGTTTTGTAGCTTGCAGCATTTTCCTTACTTTCTTAAAAATTCATCTTTATTCATGAGTCCAGCTTTTTCCTTAGAACACATTCAGAAATGGTTTGGGTTTTTGTTGTTGTTGTTGTTGTTGTTGTTGTTGTAGTAAAGGCATGAGCTCATATTTATCACAACTGAGCAATGTATATAATTAGCTAGGTATATAACTTCAACATAGGGACAAAATGAGAGGTAATTTAAACAGAAAGTCATATTTGTACAAATATAGGCAGTTATAATCGGGGCACACTCATTAAGCCTGGTAAACAATAAGCTATTGTTTTTATTTATTGAACAATATTTTTAAAAAATAGTTAAAGTGGGGCTGGGGGCTGAAAAGATGCTCCAGCAATTAAGAGCACTTGGTGCTCTTACAGAAAACACAGGTCCCAGTCCCAGCACCTACCAGGTAGTTCAGAACTATCCATAATTCCTGTTCCATGGAATCTTATTCCTACTTCTGCTATCCATGGACACCAGGCATGTACACGGTGCTTAAGTATGTATGCTGATAAAACACTCACACATTAAAAAAATATACAACCAAAATAATATTTTAAACTATAAGAAGATCTGTTCTAGGAACAAAGGATCTTGGATCTTGGGATTTTCATGTAGAATACGTATGCTCTCTCATTTTCCGCTTTGACATATTCCTGTCTCTGGTTTCTTTCCTTTAGATCTGTGGCTAACAATCTTCTATAAATAGTAATATTTCCAGGCTTGTAGATCTCATAGTTTCTGTCACAAATGCTGAGTTTGTCATGGTATGACATAAGGTGTCTCTCATAGATAACATGGGAGCAAATGACTGAGACTGTGTGTTGATACAACTTCATAAAAATGGGCCACGAGTAGACGTGTCACATGAACCTCAATTTGCATATCCCCATTCCAGATGAAAATTGAAATCATTTTGTTTGGCAGGTTTTTGTTGAAATTCTATCAAACTAAAATATTAATTTAGGCTTAGCCTCTTGGTAGTAACCAATTTCCCATCTTGGGACAAAATATGCTGCTGATCAGTTTAAACTTCAGTCTTTAGCACAAGTGCTTACCCTTGCAACACTATGCCCCTTTGCTAGTCTTTGTTCTCAGAGTGCACATTCCATACCAGGCTTTTCAGCTTGCAACCAGAATTTACTGCTTAGGGTGGAACCCATACAGGGGGAGGTAATCCCCCTCAGGAACAGTCATCAGGGAGGGTAATAATGGGAAAATGGGGGGGGGGTGGGAGGGAAGAATGGGAGGATACAAGGGATGGGATAAACATTGAGATGTAACAAGAATAAATTAATAAAAAAAAGAATTAAGCAATAAATAAATAAGAAATAAAAAAAAATAAAATAAAAGTATCCTAACAATAAAAAAAACAAAACAAAACAAAACAAAAACCAAAAAAACAAAGTACATTCCTTTCCCTCCTGCATTAATTGCATGTTGTGTTAGCCACTGAGTGGCTCAGTTACCCTACTGATGGAGTGAGACATGTATCAGTGCCTTCTCTCACATCAAATCCTCACTCCAACTTACAAAGAAAGGCGAGCACCATGCGAGCGGAAGGTTGTGTGGTGTGAGGAACTGTGTACATTCTACTCCTCTCTGATGAATAC
>NW_026131678.1:0-8797 GCF_903995435.1 Acomys russatus
CAGATTACAGCATCTCCACTTTTTAAAAGTTTTTATTGTAACCATTTCTTAAACTGTTAGTTGGTGCTGGAGAGATGGCTCAGTGGTTAAGAGCACTTGCTGCTCCTACAAAAGACCCAGGCTTGGTTCTCAGCACACAGAAATCACAACCTTTCATAACTACAGCTCTGGGGAATCTGGTGCCCTTTTCTGACCTCCACAAGCTCTAGGCACAAGCATAGTGCAGTGCACATACACGCATGCAGGCCAAACAGGCAGACCAAATAATTTTTAATTAGTGTTGACCTGTCCACTAGCAAATGCAAAACGAGCTCAGTGCTTGCTGTTGTGTTTTCACTCATGTGTTTTCAACTGTGTGTGAGGTTGGTCCATGTGCTGAAGAGGACCTGGAAATCTCAGACCTGTGGGGGTGGGGGTGGACAAGAAAGACAAAGAAAAGAGTGGGGGAGCAGGATGGGGCTGTGAGCACCTCAGACTGTGCCCTGAGCTGGCCCCTGCGAAAGGTAGCAGGGAGGGAGAGGGGCCCTACAGCCACAACAGCGACCCAGGCTAAGGTCTCAGGCAGGCTTCATGGGCGGCCTACTGAGAGGCTTCACATTGGCCGGACATGCCCAGCTCTGCCCTCCTGTCATTTCCAGTCACCAACTGGGTACAGACTGGCTAGACAGTAGCCTCAGTGTGAAAACTAAGGCAGAACCCCAAAGGTCCGGCCTTTAGAGGCTGGCAGCTACCTCCTCCTTCCCAGAGGGCAATTCTTCTTCATACATATAGATGTATTTATTTGTCGCTTATCACTCAAAAGAGGTTTTTTTCTGACAAGGAAATCACTTTGATGAGAAGTGTACCAAGGTGACAAGCCAACCCCCTCTTGTAGTGCCAGTCATAGCTCCTCCAGATCAATGGGGCTAGCATAGCCAGCCACGTGGCACAAGCCTACCATCCCAGCACTTGAGACACGAAGGCAGGAGAATCCTAAATTCAAGGCCAGCTTAGGCTGCATAATGAGATCCAGGCCAGCAAGAGTCTGCCTCAAAAGTACACACGTGTATATATTTTATACATAAATACACACATCTATAAATATATGTGCTAATCACAATGATGAATTCAAACTAAAATCTTTTTAGCAAACTGTCAAGTCAAAAAAAAATCTGTTGCTGAAAAATATATATTTCCAGAGCTTTTATTTAAAATTTACAATTTCATACCATTGCAGATGCCTGGGAGTTCAAAAACACCAATTACTCATGGCGAAGGCACAACAGAGGCACACTGACACCCGCGGGGCTCACGCCCACAAGCCAGTACTCAGGGTTTGCTCACGTTCTAGGCTTCAGCCCAAGAAACTTAACTTCCATGGCCCGTTCTCTCACACATGAAAGTAAACTTGGAAGACGAGAGGCCTTCTTCCTCAGAGGTAGACAGGAAACGGAGAGAAGTCAAGAGCGTGGACGCCAAGTTGGCTTTTAAGACCTAAGCAAACAGAACATCTGGAAAACCTCCACTTGATGGACACAGAGGGCAAAATGGTTTAAGCAATCAGGGCATTTATAGAAGTCTTCTCTTCCATCATCAAACACTGGTGTGTGTGTGTGTGTGTGTATGTGTGTGAGTGTGTGTGTGTGTGTGCGTGCACGCGCACGCGCGTGCACGTGCGAGCGTGTGGGGAGTGTGGGTGTGCAAGAGAGAAAAAGAACCTGTGAGTGTGTAAAGTGTGTGGGTGTTTGAATGTGAGTGAGAGTGAGTGTACATGGGTTTGTGAGTGAGAGTGTGTGTATATGGGTGTGTAAGTGTGTTTATGTCTGAGTGTTGGTCAGGGTGGCGTATGTGTCTAAATGTGAGTGTGTGTGTGTGTATGAGAATGTGTATGTATGTCGATGTGTCTCAGTGTGAGTGTGAGTCTTAATGTGTGAGTGTTTATGTGTGTGTGTATGAGTGTGTGTGTGTGTGTGAATTGTGTATCTTAGTATGTAACTGTGTGGGAGTGTATCTGTGAATGTGTGTTGGTGTGTGTAAATGTTTGCATATAAGTGTAAATGTGGGTGTGAATCTGAGTGGGTGTGAATTAGTATGTATGAGATTCTGAGTGTGTGAGAGTTTGTGTGGGAGGGTATGAGTATGAGTGTGAGTGTGAGTTCGTGTGTCTGTTAATGTGTAAATGTGTATTTGTGTTGCATGTAGATGAGTGTATCAAGTGATAATATGTGTGTGAGTGTGTTGGTATGTTAGAGGGTATCTCAGGATATGGGTATGTGTGCTTGAGTGTGTTTGAGTGTGTGTAAATGAGTGAGGGGACACTGTGTATATGTCTGAGGGTACATCTGTGCATTTGTGTACATCTAAGTATATGTGTATTTGTGTGTGTCTAAGTATGTGCGTAAGTGTGTAAGTGTCTAAGTATGTGAGAATGCGTCTGAGTGTGTGTGAGTGTACAAGAGTTTGTGGTGCTATGAATTTATGTGAATGTATTTGTGTATGCTTGAAGGTAGATGTGAATGTGTGACTTATGTTTGAATGTGTGTGTGACGATACATAAATGTGTGTGTGTGAGTTTTTATGTGTGGTATGTGAGCTGTTAATGTCTGTGTGTGTGTGTGTGTGTGTTAGTGAATGTGAGTATGTGCATGTGAATGTGTGTGTGTGTGTGTGTGTGTGTGTGTGTGTGTGTGTGTGTGTGTGTGTTCAATGGCAGGCTGCATTATACTGAAGTGTAAAACATCCTGGAAACACCATACCACAAGCATCAGTTTCAGGCTTGATTCCTAATAACTGAGATCCCATATAAAAATAGGATTTTTTTTTTCTACTCTAAATTAATTCAGAATGTGTCACCCTGATGTATCAGATGGCAAAATTCACTTCTAGATTACTGTGGTTTAGATTTTTTTCATGTGCAAAATAATGACCTAAACCACATAGTCTTCAGCACATGTATTTCAAGCAATCAAAGGAAACAATGCAAAATTTCCAGCTCCAGTCCTCGCTCCTGCCCTATTACCAGGCACAGAAGAACAGCCCAGAACCAAGGCGGAAAGATACAGAGTCCAGGCCAACATGAGCTGCACAGCAAGGCTGTGTCTCAACCAAAAACAAAACAAAAACACAAACAAAACAAAATGGGGCTTGGGGTAGAGCATTTGCCTAGCAAGCACAAGTTCCTGGTATCCTTCTTAATCCTCTGAAGAAGAAAAAAAAAAAAATCCAGTCACTTAACCACTTCTCCCAATCAGGGTCCCGGCTGACAGAAACAACACAAGTACCAAAAACATATTAGGTGTGCCGGCACCACTTGGAAAACTGAGGTTTTCAGGCCATGTCGTTGTGGAAGCGTGAACTCTAAGGATGAACAGGAGCACGCGGGAGAGCAGGCTGGAGCTGTCCTGGCACACCTCAGTGGCACTTCTCGGTCCCCAGCACTACCATAGTCACAGGAGCCAGGAAGCCAGAAGACAGCGCTTGCTGTTCAGAACGGCATGGTTCTCTGCCTGGCATTTCGACAACCCTGACAAAGGTCTGACTCCTTTTATGAAAAACGGCCGAGGACCCTTGAACCACAACAGGTCATTAAGAAACCGCAGAGGATGGCCGAAGAGTCAGCTTTCGTCTTCATCCCAGCGAACCTCTTGCTTGTCATCGTTATTAAGACATCAATTTCCTGTTTGATTCCCTCTGCCCTTTAAGTAAAGGAAACCAATTCCCTGGGGGAGACTGGAGGGAAAACAACACTGACAGGGCATCCAAAGCCAAAACATAAATGGATGAATAGAGAATCGTATTTCTTCACGCCTCCGCCCCCCCCCCCCGAAAAACAATCACCTCAACTGAGAAAATCTGCCCGAGATGGAAAACTGTGACACCCAAAACAGGACAGGTCTTGCCCCATTAAACTGCGCATGCCTTAGCTTCAAGGACTTGGTAGATAAAGACTCATAGAAAAAAAAAAAAAGAGCCCAGGCGTGGTGGTGCACGCCTTTAATCCCAGCACTCGGGAGGCAGAGGCAGGCGGATCACTGTGAGTTCGAGGCCAGCCTGGTCTACAAAGTGAGTCCAGAATGGCCAAGGCTACACAGAGAAACCCTGTCTCGAAAAACAAAACAAAAAAACAAAACAAAAATAAAATAAAATAAAGCAAAAATCAAGAAAAAATGATGATCATTGATATTTTAGGAGAAACTTAGCTTGATTTTACTAAGCCACTGATTTCAACAACTATCATTGTAGGCAATACTTAACCACTGCTTAGTAAATGCCAGGCCCCAAACAAAGTGCTAGCCGCTGATGGTCATATTTAATTCTCACAAGAATCCTTAGGAAGATGAGAAATGATTGTGTCCTTCTGACAGGTGAAGACATCTCAATACACCATGGGCTTACCAGACCAGAAAGTTCCAGAGTCCCAGAACAGAGCACCACTGTTCACCTACGAGTCCATCCTCTTGCCTCAGAAAGGCTATTTCAGCTATCTATGCCTGTGTGAAATCTACCCTAAAACTCTGGTTCAAGATTTTTGTTTGTTCTCTCTCACACCGCTGTCATTCTTGCTCAAGATCTCTCTTGTGTTTTAAGTCAGGTGATACCTGAGCTAAAAGTTATCTAAGACTTGACTGGGGCAGGTGGCCAAACAGACACACCCATACCACTTCTAGATAACTCTGGCTATCGACTGGAAGCTCAGGGAAAGCTGTGGATCACACACGCCTGAGACCTCACGTCACGGCACCTGGGTCCCAAGAAGGAACATTCTGGAAAAGCAAGGGCCCTGAGAGCAAGCATTCCAAGAGACCCAGTAGGGTACAGCTAGAGTTCCTAGACCTAATCTAAACATCACAGCTATCAAATTCCACCTGAGCAACCGTGTACACAGGTACACCCCAACTGAAGAAAGTCTGATGTCCTTCTTGGTGATTTATCTTTAAATACTAATTGTGCAGTCATTTCTAGGAGCGCTCTGGGAAGAAGCGGGGTGGGGGAACGGGAGAGGAAGCTACAGAGAAGAAGAGGGGGCTGGGGGAGGCTAGTCCACATATGAAGCAAACAGCATTGGGAGGTAGATGTAAAAACAGACCAAGAGAAGCAAACCCAGGTCCTCAGCACATGTTGAAACTTCAGTCTGGCTTTTCAACCTAAGTCCTGAACACCTCCACAGCATCCTCAAAGCCCTGCCCTACAAGCGGGTCCTCTAGAGTCCGCTGCAGATAACTTCCTTTTCACTTGATTCACTGAGGCATAATTGGAAGATGGTGGGAGGCTTTGGACTCAAACAAACCTAAATTTGAACTCAGAATCTAACAGTACTCAACGGCCTAAAACAACTTTTAAAGAAAAATCTTTTTCTACTTTTTAAAATGTTTAAAGTCATTGTGACATCCTCGTCAGTGTTTACCATTATACATTTTGTCCCAATGACCCGGGACTCAACTTTTATAACTTTCCATTTCTTCATCTGAATTGCATTGGGTATGCAGTGAGTATGCATCCACTGTGCGTATCACTGACATACAATCACAATGTATTCTCTAAAGGTCCCATACCTAATACAAAAAAGAAAAGACAAGTCCTCTACACTTAAAGAAAAGGATTCTCTCTCCCTCCCCCACCCCCATGCCCTCTGCAAGTGTGCGCAAGTACCAACGGAGGCCAGAAGAGGGCACCAGAAAACCCTGAGGCTGGACTTGCAGGCCACTGTGAGCCACTCAACATGAGTGCTGGGTGCTGAACCCCAATTCTCCTCAGAACAACAAGCACCCTTAACCCTGAGCCATCTGTCCAGCCCCACCCAACCCACCTTGCCCCCTTTTCAAAGGAGAAGCCAAAGAAGAAAACAAAATTATTTGTTAAGAATGCCAGGAGATAAGATCAAAAACTCAAGTGACAGCACATACTGGCGAGGAAGTGGAGAAAGAGGAACACATCTCCACTGCTGATGGGAGGGAAAACTTGTACAACCACTTTGGAAATCAATCTCTACCTCAAGACCCAGCGATACCACTCCTGGGCGTATACCCAAAAGATGCTCTACCACGCGACAAGGACATTTGCTTAACTGTGTTCATAGCAGCCTTATTCATATAGCCAGAATCTGGAAACGACCTAGATGTCCCTCAACCAAAGAATGGATAAAGAAACTGTGGCACATTTACACGATGGAATACTATTCAGCTATTAAAAACAAGGAAATCTTGAAATTTGCAGGCAAATGGATGGAACTAGAAAAGATCATCCTGAGTTAAGTAACCCAGATATTAGCCATATAGCACAGGATAACCATATTACAAGCCACAGACCTAAAGGAGCTAAGTAACAAGGTTGGCCCTAGGGAGGATGCTGAATTCTCATTCAGAAGGACAAGTAGAGTAGACACTCAAAGTCCTTGAAGAGGGGGAACGGGACAGGCGCCTACCATAGTTGTCCACTGAAAGACCCCACCCCGCAGGGGATCAAAGCAGAAGCCGAGTCTCACAGCCAAACTGGGCAGAGCACAGGGAGTCCTATGGGTGAGTTGGGGACTAGAAGGACCCAGAGGGGACAGGAGCTCCACATGAAGACCAACAGAGCCAACAAATCTGGGCCCAGGGGCGCTGGTGGAGACTGATGCACTAAACAGGTCCATTCATGGAGAAGACCTAAGGCCCTCACTCAGACCTAAGGCAACTCTGTCTCCAGATGGGTCCCCTACTAACTGGAGCAGGGGCTGTCCCTGTTACAGACCCTGTTGCCAGCATTTTGATCACTTCCTCTTGGTGGGATGTCATACCAGGGCCACAGAAGAAGAGGATGCAGGCAGTCCTGATGAGACTTGATAGGCTGGGGTCACTTGGTAGGGGAGAAGAGCTCCCTAGCTAGGAGGGCCAGGAGAGGGAAATGGGGTGAGGGGGCGGGGAGGAGCTCCACACAAGTCCCCTCCCTAAAGTGTTCGGCAGCCATAGCAGAATCCAGAGAAGGATGAGTGGTATTCGCTAGGCTTCCTATCACGTGATCTACACAAATTATCCCGCCCGGCAACAGGGAGAACCAGATGAAACCAGACCCAACAGAGCAACAACTGGAGATCACTCCTGACTCTGGCCTCGAAACGCATAACCTTATATCTCGGGACCCTTCTTTCTGGTTCTGCCCAGTATTACTCAACCAGGGCAAAACAAAAACAAAACAAAACAAAACAAAACAAAAACGGCATCTCCAAGCGGAAGCTCAGAGAGTGGGCCGGTGTTTGGAAACACTGAGGGGAGTGATGAGGACTGTTTCGGGGAGGAGACAGAGAGACGCTATTCTAAAATGTGTTCCACCCCAAGAGTCACTCACCCCACCCTGAAAGACCCTGGGCAAGAGGAGGTGGACTTCAGGGCCGGCTAATCCTCTATCCCACTCTCATCTCCAGTCCTTGTCTTTAAGGACCCCTCTGTCTGGAGGTGATGTATTGGCAGGGCAGATATATCCAGCCACAGGTCTCCCGGGGCCTCCTTCCCAACCTGCCTCCAAGGAGGGAGAGTAGAGCCAGACTGGGTCTTAGATTCACGCCGTACACTCAAATGGGCTGAAGTTTTTGTAACTGGGAGAACACAGAAAATTACAGGATCTGCCAGAGAGATATTAAAAAAGCGGTAAAGGGAATTTTAACCGGATCCCTATAGAAGTGAGCGATTGGAAAACTACACGCATTTCATGTTTCTCTCCCGACTCTGACGGACCTCCCCCGCTGGCTCCACACAGTGGAGCGGGGTCATGGTTTTCAAACACCACAAGTAAGGAAGGTCACAGAGACAATTTCTATTCCCCCTTACTGACCACCGCAGATAAGCAACCTCAGCCGCCCAGCCTGGAGGCTTACATCCTGTTTCCGCCAGGGCCTGCCAGCAGGGCCCTCTGCGATTGGCTGAGACTACTCTCACCAAAAGCCTAGCGGGGGACCAGAGTGCTGGGCACAGATGGCTGTCCCTGCCAAAGAGGGACAATGGACAAGTAATAAAGGGGAGGTGGACTTTCCCCACTCCCTCACTACAGGTGCTTGGTACCCAACCCACTGCAAATGACCCAGGAGGAGGAAATTCCCAGGCCAGAGCAAGCCAGAAAGAAACCACCTGGGAAAACGCCGCCCTGGTTAGACAGGAACTCACTGGATCTGCGGTTCTATTTCTCTATCCAGCAAAGCTAATCACCCAATTGTAGTGTGAGCAATTCCACCTTTCCTTGGTATTTTTTCTTCTCTCCCTTTCGTAATCTTTTTAACATCACTCAGACAAATACTTGGGGTGTAGCCAAGTAATACCTCATTTTAAATATCCTCCTAACTTAAACCCAATTGACTTGGGCTTTTGAAGATACTATTGGCAACCTGTGAAGTTTTTTAGTGTATGTTAATCTCCTGACCCCGCCATCTGCCAAGCGTGGAAGCTTCCAGCATTTCATTCATTATAACTTGAAAAAAACAAAAAACAAAAAAAAACCAGAAGCGGGGCTGGAGAGATGGCTCAGAGGTTAAGGGCACTGACTGCTCCTCCAGAGGTCCTGAGTTCAATTCCCGACAACCACATGGTGGCTCACAACCATCTATAATGTGATCTGATGCCCTCTTCTGGCCTGCGGGTGTACATGCAGGCAGAGCACAGTATACATAATAATAAATTTTTAAAAAAAAGAAAAAAGAAAAAGAAAATCAGAAGCGGGGAACTTAAGTAGAACAGTGGACGAGCTGTGGCCCGCGCGTGGCCAGTGAACTGTTGCTCAGGGACGGAGGGGATGAACCATGACGACAGGATGGCGTGTCAATAGAAAAGGACTGTATGTGCCACCTGCCTCC